>NC_091120.1:113018308-113118308 GCF_040183065.1 Periplaneta americana | reverse complement strand
ATCAACTTCTTGCTCCTACGCGCCGCTATCTACGCCTCCAGTGGACAAATTTAACAACTCTTCATAAAAGTCCGTGTACGCTAGAGGTACATATGGCAATAGTGATCTAATGTCTTGTACTTTTTGGGGTTTTATATGTACTTTATCTGTCTCGTACGCTAATCGCACTGGAAAAGATGGTCGAGGGTCACTGTTGTGCAATAGCTTGTACGTGTTTACTAATAACCCATCAATGTGGCTTCTTGTGACCTTTAACAGCTGTGTCACCATCATAAGTACAATGCATTACATAACTTATACCAAATTGCACTTCGTTTTTTTTCTGTACCTGTCGCCCCCTTGTTTCTTCGGATACACATGTTTTCTTGTAAAACTCTTGCCACCAGTCTTTAAAATTTTTAATGTCACATATTTCAACTTCTACTACTGTAAACTTTCTAGATAAACTTGAAGTTATAATAATTTTGGTCAACTGATGCATGCTGTAAAATCTGTCATGCTTTCTCATGGTCCTTGTGACAATTGCGAAATCCTTATCGCAGGGCAAAAAAGAATGCCTTCTGATAGGATAGAATTGTTCAATTTTCTCAAATTTCTCCGAATCTGTGAAGGCCAAAAATACACTATTAAGAGCGTGGCTTTTATTCTGGCCTCCACTGTTGTCACAGTAAACATGAACTTCTTTTATATCATTTAGGACAGAGCTAAGGTATTCGAAAACGAAAGAACACACCTCATTAGGGCCTTTTTTGCGATGCCTTCATTGTAAATGTACAAAGTTGCATGGCTTTTCTTGATATCATGAATGCAGAATGAGTTGACATTTAGCTGTCTCAGATAAAAAGTGCCTTGTACAGGGATAACTGGCAACGACATGTTCTGCATATAATCGAATGCAATGGCAAGAACATGATGTTGATCTTTAGATTTGTCAGGACATACCTCAGATTGAAGCAGTGAAGAAAACTTTTTTGATTGATTAATTCTCCTTATATTTTCTTCATCCATTTTCAATCTCTTACTAACACTGAAATCTTACAAAACAAACTCAGCTGTCACCGTTTCAATTTACCGGGAGAACAGTCTAGTCAATACAAACGGAAAACTTCTGAGTCAGTCTGGCCAATGGAAACAAAATGGTTCTGTATCACTGACTCAGAACGTTTTTGTTTTCACTACGCAATACAGAACTCTTATATCACCATACAAAGAGACTTGACTTAGAATATTTTTGCATACATAGTTGTATTTACCTTCAAAGAATGACTTCCCGCCATTAAATCAATTTCGTAAAAATAGTGACTTAGAACGTTTTAGTATTCCCTGATTCAAATATAGATTTCATACTAACACAAGAAAGTTTTCTATAACAAATTTACTAAATCTTAAGTGATAAATGTGTTGAGTTATGGGAAACAATATTTTACTCCTTAACTTTGTTTATTTTATTTTATTCCAAGCATGGTAACCGTATCTCCTGGCCTAGTTGCTTCATAAGTGGTACCTTCTTGGTATCACTTTTAGGCTCAGTCCTGTCTTCAGACAGTTGACTAAACAACAAGATCCGAATTGGTAGGTTTGTTGGCAGAGTGCTGACTTTGCAGTGACGAAGCTACAATTGTTATGGATAAAGCCAAGATTATGAGGTTTTTTTTTTCACGGAATTCTCTTGTTTTTTTTTCCAATTAATTCTACTAAAACTCTCCACAGTTCTTTTTCCATTATCATTTCCATTTCGAAAAACAGGGCTTCCATCTTATTTGTCTGGCGTTGGGTCGACCATCCGCCGTGGCGAGTAATTCTTGTGGCTTGTCTAAAAGTTGACAGAGACAGTGATGGCAAGTTATAGATGACTCAAATTATACAGAGAGACCGGAGGCCCGAACCAGGATACAATATTATTTCTCTGTAGGAGACTTCACGACCAAGATGAGTCTCACAGGTACGCCATACCACCACGAGGCATATGATATTCGGGCTTGTTGACTGGAAATGAATCGCTGGTGGAATCCATTTAGCTTCGAAAAACAAACAGCAAGCAAATGGAAGGTCAATTTTAGCTGACGTGCGTAGGAATGATCTCATCCTGCATGTTATATCATAGAGCTCGGAATTTTAGGTGCTAAAAGTTAAGAATGACACTAAGTGTAGATGAATAGAAGTGGTGCCCGTGAGGAGAGTTTTAAGCTTAGTTCACAGGAGTCCGATATGTAATAATAGACAACAGAATCAGAAGGACTGAGCAATGGATCTTGTAAAGCGTGCGCTAATTTGTAAGTGGTGGTTAAGAGGATTAAAGACCTTTAACGATACCAAAGGGAAAATACTGAATGACAAGAATGGCATCTCAAAGAAGTGGAGGCATGGCAATGATAAATCGTGCTCTAGTTTGTAAGTGGTGGTTAAGAGGATTAGAGACCTTTAGCGGCACCGAAGGGAAAATACTGAATGACATCTCAAAGAAGTAGGGGCATAGCTTCTATATTTATAAACTATAGCGAGGAACAATATTAACTTTTAGCACCTAAAATTCCGGGATCTAGACTTATATGGCAATGCCAGTGCCAAATCCGGTCCGTACACTACCCTTCTAGTGTCTCAAATCTGCACATTAAAATTGAATCATTTTCCGTAGCTGTTAACTTTATTTCTACAACAATTAAAATAAAACCGGAACGAATTCCATTATTTGTATGATCAGTAGCCATTACAGCATTCCTGTGAACAGAAAAATGACTTTCTGAAAGCTGTTTCCTTGTGCTTGGCTGTCTATTAAAAATTATTTATTTATTTATTTATTTATTCTGGTGTTGTTAAGGCCATCAGGCCTTCTCTTCCACAACACCAGGAATACAAATACAATAACAGAAATAAAAAGGAAAAAAAAACACTATAAACGAAGTAAAGTCACACAAAAATATACACAGGTTGCAGTCACACAAACTTTAAATGAGTGATTAAGTATAATTAATTGTATCCTAATTAACTAACATAAACAAGAAACTTGCGATTTTAATCTGGAGTAAAAAAAAAAACACAAATCAACACTTCTAGCAATATCTAAAAAGCATTAAACAAGACAAAATTTTCCAATTTAATTTTGAATTGTGATAAAGTCCGGCAGTCCCTGACATCATTAGGTAGCGAATTCCAGAGACGAGGTATTTCTACAGTGTAGGAGGATGAGTGTAGAGACGTTCTATGATGAGGGATAGAAAGAAGTGCTTGATGTCGGTTTCGAAGAGTTGTAAGAAATTGAAAGCGCGATAAGAGATAATTCGGAGTAGAAGTATGCATGATTCTAAATAGAAGAGACAGTGAATGTATTGTTCTTCGTTCCTTCAGACGCACCCATGAAAGTAACTGGAGGGAAGGTGTTATATGGTCAAATTTACGAGTATTGCAGATGAATCGTATGCACACATTATGAACACGTTGTAGTCTCTCAGCTAAGAGTGAACTTACATTAGTTAGTAAGGAATCGCAATAATCAAAATGGGGCATTACAAGCGTCTGAATAAGATTCTTTTTTAGACTAAGTGGTAGAAATTCTTTCATGTGAAACAAAGAGTGAAGTTGAGAAAATATTTTTTTGCAAGTGTGTGTTACTTGGGTGTTCCAATTTAGATCGCTATCCATAAAAATGCCAAGATTTTTAACTGTTTCACTGTATTTAATAATAATACCATTCAATGTTATATGTGGTATAGTACCACTATCAAGAGTACTTCGTAGATGATTATGTCCCATTACGATTGCTTGCGATTTCCTGGATTTAACCTTAATCCAAATTTGTGTGACCACAGTGAAATCGAATTTAAGTCTTCGTTTATTTTATTTACTGCGTCACTAGTCTCATCAGGGTGGAAATGCAAATAAATTTGCAAGTCGTCAGCATACATATTAAATAAGTATATAATAAATTTCAATCTTAAGACATATCACCTTGCAAATGTTTATTTGCTATTTAATAACAACATATGAACGTTTTCGCCGTTTAGGGCATCTTCAGATATAACAAAAAACATGTAATCTGGACCTATAATAGTAAATTATGCAAACGACAAGGAGTAGAGAACAATATATGTAATACATGAGATTCATGAGCTTTATGTAAAATATGACATAATACAGGATGAATATTGAGATGATCTTTGGATTTTAAAATTAAACTGGACGAACATTTTTTACATATAGCTCATGTTACAATTAAATATACAATGATTAAAATTTGTCAATGATGTTAAAATATAAATTTATAATGATGATAATAAAATGTTTTAGAGTAATCATAGCTGAGAATTGTCGTAAGTTACAAGATAGTTTGCGTAGCTGATGTTCGTGTGTTTCAGATGAAACAATTACAAAACACACGAACATCAGCTACGCAAACTATCTTGTAACTTACGACAATTCTCAGCTATGATTACTCTAAAACATTTTATTATCATCATTATAAATTTAGATTTTAACATCATTGACAGATTTTAATCATTGTATATTTAATTGTAACATGAGCTATATGTAAAAAATGTTCGTCCAGTTTAATTTTAAAATCCAAAGATCATCTCAATATTCATCCTGTATTATGTCATATTTTACATAAAGCTCATGAATCTCATGTATTACATATATTGTTCTCTACTCCTTGTCATTTGCATAATTTACTATTATAGGTCCAGATTACATGTTTTTTGTTATATCTGAAGATGCCCTAAACGGCGAAAACGTTCATATGTTGTTATTAAATAGCAAATAAACATTTGCAAGGTGATATGTCTTAAGATTGAAATTTATTATATACTTATTTAATAATTTACCAGGCATATTGATATATAAAATGAATTGTAAATTAGCATACATATGGTATTTGCAGTGTCATTTTAGTCACGTCATTAATATAAATCATGAAGAGTAAAGGTCCGAGAACTGATCCTTGTTGATTATGTACTATAGGAGATAAAAAACTTAGCTAGTTAGCTATCAAAACCCGAAGAATCTCTGCCCCACTTGCGTGAGGGTAGGTTGAACTTAATAAAAGCAACTAGAGATCGAAGCCTGCTCCTTAGATTAAGGTCTGAGGTCTTGATTAAAAAGACATCGTTTGTAAAAACAAGTGAAGGAAACGAATGAAAAACTGTATACCTTAAATAAAACATAATAAGTTACATTTAATAAGATGTATAGACAGCTTTCTTGATCTACATATTTTCGTACGTCGAAAGAAGAAGAAAAAGACTACCTCAAGTTAAATGAATTAATAATAATAATAATAATAATAATAATAATAATAATAATAATAATAATAATAATAATAATAATAATAATAATAATAATAAGCCCACCATCGGTCCCTATCCTGTGCAAGATTAATCCACTCTCTATCATCATATCCTACCTCCCTCAAATCCATTTTAATATTATCCTCCCATCTACGTCTCGGCCTCCCCAAAGGTCTATTTCCCTCCGATCTCCCAACTAACACTCTATATGCATTTCTGGATTCGCCCATATGTGCTACATGCCCTGCCCATCTCAAACGTGTGGATTTAATGTTCCTAATTATGCCAGGTGAAGAATACAATGCGTGCAGATCTGCATTGTGTAACTTTCTCCATTCTCCTGTAACTTCGTCCCTCTTAGTCCTAAATATTTTCCTAAGAACCTTATTCTCAAAACACACTTAATTTCTGTTCCTCTCTCAAAGTAAGAGTACAAGTTTCACAACCATACAGAACAACCGGTAATAGCCTGTAACTGTTTTATAAATTCTAACTTTCAGATTTTTTGACAACAGACTACATGACAAAAGATTCTCAACCGAATAATAACACACATTTCCCATATTTATTCGGCGTTTAATTTCCTCGAGAGTGTCATTTATATTTGTTACTGTTGCTCCAAGATATTTGAATTTTTACACCTCTTCGAAGGATAAATCTCCAATTTTTATATTTCCATTTCGTACAATATTCTGGTTACGAGACATAATCATATACTTTGTCCTTCCGGGATTTACTTCCAAAACCTATCGCTTTACTTGCTTGAAGTAAAATTTCCGTGAATAATAATAATAATAATAATAGTAATAATAATAATAATAATAATAATAATAATAATAATGCTTTATTTTTTTTCTGGCAGAGTTAAGAATGTGAGGCCTTCTCTTCCACTCAACTATAGGATAAAAAGGAAATATATAATAATAATAATAATAATAATAATAATAATAATAATAATAATAATAATAATGATAATATTAATAATATTAATACAAAAGAAATTTATGGGTATACCTAAGACAAAATCGGAAGAGAAAAATATGTATAAGCCTGAGGATCATCGAACTTAAATGCTTACTGAAGCTATATGACAAATTAGATTACTTGATTACTTTATAAAATAGTTACAATATGTGAATTCTAACATATACCCTGGGATACTGTGCGTTCTAAAATAAGATATTTCACTTTGGACTTGAAGGCGTTTAAGGTCAGGCAGTCCCTAACATCTGTAGGTAAAATGAATTTTAAGAACGGATAATTTCTATTGTAAAATACGAAGAATACGATGAAGTTCTGTGGAGAGGGACTGACAATAGAGTGTCGTGTTGTGGCCGGGTATACGGATTATGGTTATTAGTCCATCGGAAGGAAATAAAGAGGCAGACAACGACGGAAAGCGATGGGTGGGATTCTGGAAAGAATACAAATTGTTATGGGTTTCAATTCTAAGAATATAGAAGCACTAGCCGTACCCATGCGCTCCGCTGCACCCGTTAGAAATAAATATAAAGTAATTACACCATTAAAATAGGACATTTGATCCAGGGAACATTCGTGTTTGATAGAAGGATAAGTAGTTTAATATGTTACTTAATTTAAATTGTATTAAACAAATTAAAATGCGATCATTTTGATCCAGAGACCACTCATTCGATCATAAAAATTATTTTAGGAAATACAGGAAACGAATGTACAGAATAGCCTATCAAGTTTTCTGTGTATAAGAAGCTATTTTAATCTTACCTGTCCTCGATTCACTCAGAAGTTACTGTAATAGCATTATAGCATTATGTCCATCTAGAGAAACTACACTTTCCAATGGTGAATTAATAATTAATTATACAAATCGGTTACTTTAGCTTCCGACATTACGTCATACAAACACAGAAACATTCTCTGTAGGCTATGTTTCATAGCTTTCTATTGTTGTTGTCCAAGGCCCCTTATAGACGAAGACATTTGTTTTTTATTTCATTACACCGCCTTAGATGGCGTTGTTATTGTAATTTTGAAACTCATTTATCTTATTAAATATCGGTCCTATCAAACTTTTGCATAGAATAAAACTTATCGAAAATGATTTTTAAAGAAACTTTTGTTATGTAACATTGTTCACAAAAATCAATAATAAGGGAGATATTTCGATTTATTTAATTCAAGCCCCCTTATAACCCCCCTTTTAAATAAAATATTTTGAATGCCATATAGCCTAAATTCTAAGTTACAACGAACTTAATTTATATTCCAATTTTCATATAAATCGGTTCAGCCATTATCGCGTGAAAAGGTAACAAACATCCAGACAGACAGACATACAAAAATGTCAAAAAAGCGATTTTCGGTTTCAGGGCGGTTAATTATATATGTTAGGCCCAATTATTTTTGGAAAATCGAAAATTACCAGAAAAATTTCGGCTACAGATTTATTATTAGTATAGATTAACGCTTGGGTTTACCTATTGTTAGTAAGCAATTGGATATATACCGACATAGTTGGGTGAATAAATGGACAAGTGAACGAATAGTTAGTAAAGGAAATAGAAAGCAGAAGCCAGTACATACAACATTTTGTTTGTTATTCCGGAAAGAGAGAGAATGCTGAATTGAAAACACGTATGCATTTTAATTCATGGACTGCAAAGATCGTATTGTACGCAGTTTGGTGTAAGACTTGTAGACCTAGTTGAATTTCCTGCAGTTCGGTGCGATAAATACAATGCAAGTACATAACGAATGTAAGTGATTTCAATAATGCTCACTTATGCGGCTTTTGTTTAGCGCTCTTGAAACGTGCACCAGTTGTGATTAGAGCTCTACTTTAATCCGCTTGGGCGAGCCCAGCAACATACAACCGGGGGAATTGAATGTTTACGCAAAGCAAATACATAAATGTCTTTTTGTACTGGTCTCTCTACTTTGTTGTAGTGTGTGGTATGAAATCAATAAAATCTCAGTGTAAAAGAAATAACACAATGTTGAAATATGGATTTTAGGTTTTACTGCTTAAATATCCTGGATCGTAAAAAAAGTTGTAGTATTGCATGTCTGCCTGTACATTGTTCTTCAATTTGGACCTATTTGTGTAACACGTTTTAATATATTTTTTGTTTCCTCTCTTTTCCTATAAAATCTATATTGAAGACCATATTACGAGAGGTTACGAGAGGTTCTGAGCGCAGGATTACGATTTACTCAATATCACCGAATTGGTTTCTATTAAATTCTGTCTAATATTATTAGAGACATTCAATTGTGCATGAAATTGCAATTTACAGTAGTTCAAACAAAATCTATCTAACTTATGGGGTTTCATATAACCTACTTTGCACCACCAATCGTTAATAAGAAATGCACATTTTGTCCGCTTTAGGATGAGAGCTTAAATTATACATTTATACAGATTATTATACTTTTACTCCGGGCTAAAGCAGGGAGATGCACTATCACCTTTACTTTTTAAATTCGCTCTAGAATATGCCATTAGGAAAGTTCAGGATAACAGGTAGGGTTCGGAATTGCATGGGTTACATCAGCTTCTTGTCTATGCAGATGACGTGAATATGTTAGGAGAAAATCCACAAACGATTAGGGAAAACACGGAAATTTTACTTGAAGCAAGTAAAGCGATCGGTTTGGAAGTAAATCCCGAAAAGACGAAGTATATGATTATGTCTCGTGACCAGAATATTGTACGAAATGGAAATATACCCTTCGAAGAGGTGGAAAAATTCAAATACCTTGGAGCAACAGTAACAAATATAAATGATACTCGGGAGGAAATTAAACGCAGAATAAATATGGGAAATGGGTGTTATTATTCGGTTGAGAAGCTCTTATCATCCAGTCTGCTGTCCAAAAATCTGAAAGTTAGAATTTATAAAACAGTTATATTACCTGTTCTTCTGTATGGTTGTGAAACTTGGACTCTCACTCTGAGAGAGGAACATAGGTTAAGGGTGTTTGAGAATAAGGTGCTTAGGAAAATATTTGGGGCTAAGCGGGATGAAGCTACAGGAGAATGGAGAAAGTTACACAACACAGAACTGCACGCATTGTATTCTTCACCTAACATAATTAGGAACTTAAAATCCAGACGTTTGAGATGGGCAGGGCATGTAGCACGTATGGGCGAATCCAGAAATGCATATAGAGTGTTAGTTGGGAGACCGGAGGGAAAAAGACCTTTAGGGAGGCCGAGACGTAGATGGGAGGATAATATTAAAATGGATTTGAGAGAGGTGGGGTGTGATGATAGAGAGTGGATTAATCTTGCACAGGATAGGAATCGATGGCGGGCTTATGTGAGGGCGGCAATGAACCTTCGGGTTCCTTAAAAGCCATTTGTAAGTAAGTAAGTATTATACTTTTACTACGTCATACTACTTTTGATCAATAAAACGGTACGAAAGAACATATTTCAACCAATCATGGCTGTTTGTCGCTAAATTTTATCACTTCCGTAGCATTTGTTGGTTTTTATCACTTCCATAGCATTTATTTGTTTTATCACTTTTATCACATTTGTTTCTTTGTTTGCCAACATTTCGAAATACAAATTCTTTATGGTACGGTACTATAAAAGATGCTTGCGATCGTCATTTATATCCCGCATAGATAGTCAACTGAAAATGGCGGTTTCGTTCAAACGATTTGTTGTAGCTAACATTAGTAAAAAAATAATTTTAATAAGTCAATTAATACCTATTTTATTGAATTAAAGTACTTTATTTCTTCTAATCTTCATATACTTTCTTCTGTTTTTATCATCTCTCTACCATTTGTTTCTTTGTGTTCCAACATTTCAAACTGCAAATTCTTTACGGTACTAAAAACATACTTTGCGATCCTCATATTTCTTATAATTTTTATATACTTTCTTCTAACCGTGTAATACTTAATTAAATCCCACTCGAGTTTTGATTTTTTTTCTAGATAAATCAAAATCTCTAGTAAGATTACTGTTGATAAATGTTGTATATTAGATGCACTGAAGGCAAGGTCTGAGGCGCATAATTTTAGCGTTGTGTGGAAGACACGATTGTGGGCTCGCTTAACAAAAGATATTTCTAAAATAATCAGTTCGGAAAACCCTTAAATTTGGTTTATGGGGAAGTAGCGTAAAGGAAAGATTAAATTAAAAGAATCAGTTAACAATAACTTACTAACTTTGCGACACAAAATCAGCTTCCAACTGAGCTTGAAACTTCCACTGGAATAATCTTTTCGTTAGATTTTAAGAGCTCACGTACTTCTACATCTTTCCATCACCCTGCACCTGTCATGAGCTAGGTTAAACCAAATACAAATATTTGTAGACCTCTGTATTATACTGGATTTGTGTAACAAAAAATGTAGGGCATGTCTTGCAAGGTTCAACCACAGTTCGTAATGGACAGTAATATAAAATTGTGGTTCAGAATTTGCGTAAGTAACTCCCACTCTAATACCGGGCGAATAGATTTTATAGAAACTACGACGAGGTAATCTGGATCTCAGCCGAGCCTACAGAGTGCGTTTCGATGATACGCAGTACAGTATTTGTAATTTGACAGGCTACGAACTATTGATGTAAAATATTACTAAATATAAGCAGTTAAGGCATAATTTACTCACCAAAATTCAGAAAGAAAATGCTGGATCTGTCTTCCTTCATGTTCCAAACATTTATTTATTTATTTATTTATTTATTTATTTATTTATTTATTTAAATTTAAATATACAGAATAAAGAATATAATTACAAAACAAACAAGAGAAGTGAAGGCGATGTTTTCCCAGATGCTGTTTTTCAATTCTTCAAGTGTACCGTTATACGGAGTATTATTTTTTGTAAGTTTTTCTTTTAGAGTTTCACAGGGATAAAAGTCGCAAGGTGTTAGGTTGGTGGATTGAGGGAGCCACACATTTTTACTGATAATTCTGTCATCGAATACAGTTCGAAGTTCGTTCATAGAATAATGGGCTTTAAATGCTGTTGAAGAATCTTATTGAAATGTGATGGATACACGCTCTCTCTTCGATAACTCACAAAAAAGAGACTCAGAATAGTTTCTACATATCTATTGCATTAAAAATTGTTAATAAATATGGAATGTTCTCCTGTGACCACTCTTAGCGCACCATGCTATTATTTCCATATCGTAGAGGAGCTCTCCATGAAGGAGGCTGCATTTCTCGGAGTTCCAGTACATGTCGTTTTGGGTGCTTAAATGCCCATGCAGATCAAATCAAACCTCAAGAGAAAGCTGAAGGAGATTAGAGTCAGTTTTGTCTTCATGCATTCTATTTAAAATCAACTTACAAAATTCAAGTCATATTACAGGATCATGTCGTTGTACCTTTTAAATTTGTATATTGTTCTAACATCAGTAACTTGCTACCAATTCACACAGAACTATAAAACATATCTGTTCCGTGGGAAATATAGGGAAATTATTTTAGAGAACATTTTGAAATTAGGTTGATGGATTGAGGGAGCCACACATTTTTACTGATAATTCTGTCATCGAATACAGTTCGAAGTTCGTTCATAGAATAATGGGCTTTAAATGCTGTTGAAGAATCATATTATTATCCAAATTTTTCTGAGTGAGCACAGTACGTCATCTTATGCGTTTCTTATTTGTATCTCGAATTTATTCACAAGGCCTTGGATCGTTTTACGATCTGGACTTTAACACCAGGGAATCATTCCTGAAAGCGTCGAAGAAATATATGCGTTGAATTTATTGACACACAATTATCGAACATAAATACTCGTTATGCAATACGTCTGTGTGCTGTTTTATGCTAAAATTTAATAACAATCACACTAGTACAACTGTGTCGACTTATTATAATAAAACACTCAATACAACATGAGCTTACTTTCTCTGTGAGTGATGCGTCGTTAGCGATAACAAGCTCTCTGCTAAAACGAAGCCTCCCAGGGACTCAGCTGAGAGCCAGGTTGCCGCGTTGTGTTTTTAAATACATTCACCAGTATATAGGGTGACTTCTCTAGAGTGAGTAGGAAGATCGGAATGAAATGGAATGGAATTTACGAGAGGGGGCACTATGACCCAGCACTGCGACCTGGTACGATCTATTGAGCTAATCCTCAAGGTAGGCACATTCCGAAACCCATACCGGCTGACTACACTAAGGTTCGCTGCGTACCCAGGTTTCAAGCAGGTTTCATCTCTAGGTCGTCTCCTCCATGCGTCGCCAGCCGGCGATCGAGGAATGCTATGGAATGTTGACTAAAAGTACGAGTAGAAAATGAATGGTGACGGAATGATGTAGATGCCTGATATGGGGTTAAAACGGGAGAACACCCAGCAAAACCGCACAAGTGCCACTACGGATTTTTGAATGAAAATTCCCAGACCTCTGAGACTCGAACCCGGGCCGCCTGCGTGACAGGCCGGAGGTCTAACCACTCAGCCACCGCTGGGATAGAGTAGAAAGGATACTCAAGTATTATTTTTTAGAAATAAACATTTCAAAGCAGTATTTTGTGTCATACAGTTTGCATTGTTAGCTACTAGTATTTTCTGTACTGTATTTACTAACTTACAAACATTTCAAGGGGAAGAGGAACGTTTCCTTTTAAAGCATGAATATTTGCTTGTTTTCAATGTTACATAGGTGGAGATCATAAATCTTGCTGAATTCTCTGCAAGGGAACTCCACCATGCATCCATTGAGTTTAGGCCTGAGAAATCTGTACAATATATTTGTTGCTATAAAATGAGGCTGAGCTGTGTTCCACAATTATAACTTCCGTTGCTACATTTTATTCGTTTTGGTAAGTGTTGAGTTGTTTATATGTACATTTTCTCAAATCAGAATAAAACAAGTGGCTGTATTTCTTTCAAGTAAGTGAGGTGTATTCTAAATTTTGTCCTATTGTAGTCTATTCCTATATGCACGTTTCCCATAAAAAATTATGCTTGTTGAAGAGTGGTTTGGATCGGACTTCTTCTACTCGTACTAAATTATGGAATATATTACTCGACCAAGGCGAGTGGAGCCGCTGGCGTAATGTGTACTGTAGCGATGTGGTATTACGAACGCAGGAGCAGTAGCGCCACGGCTCCGGGCTGCAGGACTCCACTGACCTTGGTCGAGTAATACTAAATTACGAACGTTACTGACTGCAGTGTTTATGCAATTTAACCCAGATAAGCCCAAAAATTTTTTGTGATAAAAATACAGTAGCACATTAGTTACTCTCAAAAATCGGTTACATGATGTTGAAATAAACTGAAACAAGGAACGTATATTTTCTAAAGCTAACAAATACTACCAACATTATCGCACAACTTATAAAATGTCCCTAACACCAACAATGACATAATATCCGAAGGCACTGCAACTGTCCTTAAAAAAGGACGGTGGGAAAATCTGGGTTAAGTAAGAACAGAACCCGACGTGACTGGGACAGAAGAAGAGGAGGTAGCTATTTTGAAATTGGTAAGGAATCAGAGGACTTTGTCTGAGTTATTAGTGCTTAATGTAAAAAAACAAAACAATCCAATTAAAAAAATGCGTACATAGCAGACGAACTCTTCTTTGTTTGCTTCTAGCATAATAGTTATATATTACGTTACGCGAACCTTTATAATAAGGACCATGATGCCCTTAAATGCTGAACAGCATACAGTGTTGCGTCGTTTCGTGCATCCGGTTTCTCACTTTAGTCAGAATTAATTTAATTTCATGGTGTCAAATGATCCTTTTACCGATGCTGTTCAGTCACTTAGTTCTCTTCACGACTTAACTTGTGTAGCAAATGGAATTCTTAAATTGGCGATTCTCTGATTTTATAACTACAAATTTCCAAAAATGGATTTGTAAAAGCATACATTAGATTACTGTTTTCCACCGTGAATGAAGATGTACGAGGTTAAATACAGAGCATTTCTTTCCTCCTCTATAATTTACATACAATTTTGAAAGATTCCGATATGTGTTGCTACATTCAATACATCAGCAGCTTTATTACTGAACCTGTTACGCAATTTTTTTTATTAAACTCTCAATTACTTCTTAAATGCTTTCCTTCTTTTATGCTACATTGAAATCTGATATTTTTTAACAATTTCATTCCTTGTTTTTTTCTGAAGACCGTTATCATCCTCACCACATTGCTCTGCTTTGCTTCTACATTAATTTTTGTGAATGTGTTAACTGGAACATCTTTTAAAAGCATAAATCCTATTTTTTCTGGTAAGAAAGTATTCAAATTCTATCATTAGAATAGATAGTATAAATTCATTTTTACCCATAATATCCAGAAGTGATTAAGCTTTGGTTTCTCATTTTCTAACAGCATTTCTTTTGAGAGAGTGAGATAACTGCATGTACTATATTAGTATGTTCACGAACAAGTAAAATGGAAAATAAGCTTCTATCATTACCATTCACTGTTCTTCAATGTAAGAAATTTTCAAGACAAGATGAATGATGAATATACGACTTCCACAATTTATAAAATTTTCTTTATTTTCTGGTTTTTATTTATGTTGGGAGCAACAACATATTTACCTTGTCTGAGTGTTTTCCTCTCACTTAAAATAAAAATTCGTATCAGTCTTTTAGTTCCATTAAATCAAAAGTCAATAAGAATGCCATATTTAAAATTAATATTTTCAGATCGTCATGAATTATTGTTTTTCTAATTAATTGTTTGCGTCTTTAAATGATTTGCATTTAATATTTTATGCAATTAGCTCTGATTGAGGTTCTGACTGATATGTATTTCTATTATCAGAGAGTACATCTCGCTTGACGATATGTCAGAGGAAGAACAATTGTTTGTATACATATGAAACCTGGTTAGTGTAATATGTAACTAGTCAGCGATGGTTGCAATGGAGGCTAACCTACCCCATTATCTCCTGGCTTGGTTGGCTCTTGAGTGATCCTTATTGGTGTCATTTATGAGGTTCAGACCTGTCTTCGGATAGTTGACTAAACAGCAACAATTTATGCAACATATTTTCAATCCTTATAATTCATGTTATTCGTTTCTTCACCAGAAAGTATACCCTCTTCATGAGAAACATAAGAATTATTGTATATCACATTTTCCTCTCTCTACTTCGGACAATTAATTGATTGCATACTGATGTTTTAAAGTCGAATATCTCAATATTTCTTCAACTGTAATTTTAAATAATGTTATTGTGTGTTTGTAATTCTCCGTAAGAACGATTAAAACAAAAAAACTTTTTCTTCTTTTTCTTCTTCTTCTTCTTCTTCTTCTTCTTTTTCTGCTTCATGGAATTAGGTCTTAGACCTATTTTCCCATCGAGGAATGGAGTCTTTCCATCTTGTTAATGGACGACCCACGAGACAAATTATTACTGAGAATCATCAAGAGAATAGCCAGACCGATTTTTTTAATTTTTAATTTAATGGACAGAATACAACATTGCAGAAGTAACTAGTATGAACAAACATTTATTCTTATAAACATTGTTTAAAACAAGTTTAGCATAAAAATTATGGTAATGATGGAGAAAAGTTATTTTTATATTGAAGAATGAACTTTAATTTTGAAAAATTACTTTAAAATAAATACACAAAAACGTTATACTTTTTTTTTCTTTTTATTTTTTTTTTTTTAGAAATTTCAGTTGGTAGAATGATACAAGTGACAAAATATAGTCCCGCAATGTTTATGGCCGTGCACAGTAAAGGTCCTGAAATGTACTAATTGTAGTACAGAATCAGTGATACAATCACATATCGGAATGGAAAGTTCCACGAATTGACAATACTTTTGTTTGTTCTATTATCTGCGCGATACTAGCAAACCAATCATATACCATCAAATAAAAAGAATCTTGTTTATAATTCTGTATAACTGATACACTGTCAGCATTTTGTTGATGATAGAGTTTCATTTTCATGCACAATCGCATCTCGAACGATTCACTCAACAATGGTATTGAATCTATTGTTGTCATTGTATCGGACGAGACAGACAAGCATCGAGTTATAGGCCTGCTAGAAACGAGTCCAACAGTCTGATAACTGCAGCGTGTATATGTGTGTTTCAGTATTTGAATCAATACCTGATTGCGGACGGATGGATGACTGTGTGTTTACGGGGTTGGGGACTTTGTGCTAGAGGGTGGGATATCTGATTTGTTTTGTTCCACTGATCCAATGCAGAGAGAGCTTTTGTGTTCGGTCAGTAGACATCATTCACATACTCACATATGAAATTGGCTCCGGTTATGAGATAATACAAGAGCTATGGTCTCCTTTAACTCGACACTTTAGCTCCTTCACTCTACCGTTCAAACCTACTCACAAAGAGATTCTACAGGGTGATCTTGATATATGAATAGTTTATATGTCTATATGTCAGTAGTTTGTAGTCATAAAGCGGAGCATTCGATTACCGTTGTAACGCCTTAGACTATCTCTTTAATGGAGCAATTTTTAATAATTTCTGTTGCTTATACCGCTTGGATTTTCAAAAGTGAGTACTATTCCCTTTTAAAAAGCTGCTTTATTTTCATGTAAGCTTATGTTTTAACAAAATTAAGTGTGTTTGAGGGACATTTTCTTGCCTATAATCAATGTACAAAATATATTAGAACTGAGTTAACAAATTTATAGTAAATAGATTAGGCTACGTAACATTAAAAGAAATTACTTAGAAGAGGAAAAATCAATTATCATGTAATAAAAATCGTGGCTATTTTTTGGAGAGACAGTTATCTCCAATCTTCTTCCACAAACACATTCTTCAACGAGCAACGAGACGAATAAGACGTGAGTGACCGCTAGCCTGCTAACGTAGATAAGTGCAGTAGTATGAGCAAGTCGTTTTGAAGTGAATATTATGTGGGATGAAGGAACTGTTTAGAATGTATAGTAGTGGTAAAAAAACCGGACCGACCCTTGTAGCTGATTTCAGAGCCTTGTTTATTCCAGAGCACGATAGACAGGTAACTAAAACTTTCGTGGTTTGAATCCTGCCTGGGAAGGAAACTTTTTTGTTCCTTATTCAAATTTATTCCCAATACTTTTAGATTGCAGCGATATTTTACTACTTAATTAACTTATTAGTCTCAGAACATGAATTTTACCAGCTTATTTTCTAATGGCTTTCGAAATGGGCTACGTCAGCAGTCGAAACTACAACAATTTCAATAGATCACTCGCTATCTTATGAATGCGGGCGTGGCATGCGCAGTGGCTCATTTCGGGGACTTTGATTATTCCGTCAGTCCGTTTTTTTTGCCACTACGGTACACCACGAGCCTAAGAGAGACAAAATTAATAGGAAATTAGAAGATCTACAAAAGGAGAGTAATTTGTTAAAAAATGGTGAAATACTTAGAAGAAGAGAAAAGGAGAAACAACCTAAATTTCTTTGGTTTAGGAGATTAGGAAAAATGTAGTCTTGGGACACTTATGAAATGTTAGTGAATGTGTGCTGGGAGTGGTTAGGAATAGATATTGTAAATAGACATTGAAGGAAGTGTACAGGATGGGGAAGAGCAATAAAAGGCCCATTTTGGTCAGACTGCCAAACCTAATGATCAGGGAAAGGTATTTATGGAGATTAATTTTATCATTTGTGTTTTTTAATATTGGTGTCGGCGGAGATTGTTGGAGATTGATTTGTACTCTTGGCGGAGATTAATGGAAATTTTGGAAAATACAATTATTTTGGAATTAGAGTATTAACTCAGTTTGAATATTACCGTACTTTCCAAATAATTGACAGTAAAGGTTTGTTGGGTTCTGGTAGAGTTGCGGTATGGTCAATAGACAATATTCGTTGGATTGAGACTATATTTAACACATATTTATTAAAAACGAAAAAAACTTGCAGTTCTCAAATTAACACTTTAAAATTATTAGTGAAATACCGAAAATTCTCCGTCTTTTGAGTTCACTGATGTAATCAGAACACTTCGAATACCAGGTGATGTAGCCTACTTGGATATACTGTATAACAAATTCAAGTAAAAAAAAATCAGAAAAACTCAGAATATGAAATTTGCTATAAAATGACGCAATAGTAATAATTCGTGAATGTGTTAATTTTTCGCTATTAGAACTCTACTTCGCGATTTGTCGCGATTGTTTTATCCACATATTATTAATCAGAATCACTAATCGTAAAGATTAGTAAAAATCTATTGTATATCTATTATGTCCTGATTTTCGTGATCTCCATATATACCCGACCCTGCTGATGATCAAGGAGAAGATTATGGACAGTAAGAAAGTATTATAAGAATTTAGTATTAGTATAGAGGAAGATTTTGAATGCAAGGTTAGGTGCAGAAGAAAGTTGTTAGAACCTTTTATAAAAGCAGCTAGAAATAATGGACATTACGCAAGATTAATTAAAGATAAATTGAAATTAATTTTGAACTCTTCGATGTTGATTTTTTTAAAAAACATGAATGAGTCGGAAAATGATGAGAATTTAAATGAAAGAAAACGATCAGAGATAAAGGAGAAAGTAAGAGTTATTGTAAATAAAAATTCAATGAAAAGAAAAGGTGAAGTTGCGAAAGGCATGGACGAAGGATCGGTAGAGCGGAGAAAATTTCTCTCCGGCACCGGGGTGTTCAGCTCTACGTGCTGATGCTCTATCCACTAAGCCACACAGGATTCCAATTCCGATGCTGGATTGAATCCTCTCCGTTTAAGTTCACTTCTTAATTTCCATTTAGTGGTCAACCCTCATGCACTGTGTCACAGATGTGTGACAGTGGCACAATGTCCAACACAAATGTGCAGAGGTGCACTCATTAAGAGTGATTAAGTGGCCGGGATCCGACGGAATGAGCGCCGTCTTAAATCACTAAGTGATTATATACGCATATCATATTATAGCTATAATACTATGATATTCGTACCTATATAATTATCAGTATAATTACCTCGAATACAACATTTAAATAATAAATCAGTATCATTATGTCGAATACAAAATTTCAATAATCATCAGTATCATTATCCCGAATACAAAATGTAATTAATTATTATCATCATCATCATCATTATCATCGTCATCATCGCAACCATAAACTACGTACATCTAAAATGTCTATTTCGTCTTTATCATTGAAAGAATGATATACACACATTAACTAACCGATAGGTAGCCTATAACAGGTTTTCAGGCTTTGGAGTCAGTTAAATTCCCTTGTAGCGTGACGGATTTTATAGGTATGTAGGTCAGTGATATGGTTGTCATGTTGTACCGTCTATTCAGCAACTTTATACTTTAACTCTTCATAAAGGTTTCTCCATAGGTATATATTAAATTTTGAATTATACAATTTAAAAATAGTTTATATGCTGAAGTTAACTATGAAAAGAATATGTCTAGTAATATATGATTTTATCTAAACGATGCATATTTTAAATACTGTATCAAAATTGCATCAAATTATTCTTCGAGTTATAACTATTACATGACACTTTTTCTATCTCCTTTACTTGATACATGACCCACCAAACCATACACCCATCCTCCTGTCTATGCATAGGCTATATAAACTCATACGCAAAAGTAATTCCAAATAAACCCAAAATATAACCAGGAATTTTTATATGTTCATTTCCGTTGACATTGTAAAAGTTATAATGTTGTTTATGAAATACAGAACGTATTTGTGGTCAAAGTGGTAGCGTATCCTGCACCAAATCCAGCTTATCAGCGTTCAATTCCAGCATGGAAGTGGATACTTAACTCCTGTCCACAAGGACTCTGTAGTCAGTATTCAGTATATGCCCCTTGTTTTGTGTTTCTTCTTGTGTTATTCAGGCGGTGGAATTTATCACCTGTTCAAGGAACATTTAGTCTACTTAGAATGTTTAACGTTCAGAAATTCTGGCAAGAATGAGGACGGATCTGGTTAATGATTCTGATGGTGATGATGATGATGATGATGATTATGATTATGATGACATATAATACCTTTCGTACATAGCAATGTGTAGGAATTGAACGATTTATTCATTCATAGTGTTCTGCCCAAACCCAGTATTCTGCAATCTTTTCTATTTTCCATCTTCCTCTTAGTCTCCGCATACCTATGATCCATGTATCTGTCTATTATTTGATATCATCTTCTGCTCCGAACTTTTCTTCCGCTGAATTGAATGATCAAGAACTTAATTGTTTCAAAATATTTATGAATTAGGCCTACTAGAGATGCATTCATTTGACATATTTATTTAATGTTTACTAGTCTGAGGTTCTCCTGTTTTACTTCTACATTCAACCAACACACTCCATAGTTTCCCTTTAATTATCATCTCCGTTTCAAAGCAGGACACCACTTGTTTGTCGGATCTACAGTCCGTCGTAGCGGGTGTTCATCGCTGTTTGTCTAAAGATATATAGAAGACAGTATTGGTTGGTTCTAATCTAGACAACTCATACGCCTGCACAGAGGAACCAAAGTCCCCCTTCCTACAGAATGTCACCTGTGACTGGGAGATGACAACTCAGGTAGATCTATAAGATACTGCAGGTATTGTGTTTGGAGTTGTTGGCTGGAGAGGAATGAATTGTTGGCGGTTGAGGGGCTCTCTTAGCTAGTCACCACTATCAGCATGCAACTCATGAGTTCGAGATACGTGGATTGAAACTCGGCTGAAAGTGACAAATTTCTTAGCAAGAATGCCCCTGAGGGAAGGTAAAACTAGGAGAACCTGATTTGTATATTTATGACATGCAAAAAATTGCGTAGATAGATGGGTTATATAGGATGTAAACGATATAAACTGCGAAAAATATTGGTGGTAGAACATAAATGACTGAAGAAAAAAAGACAAATAATGTTTTTCTGTAACTGTAAAGGGTTTTCCAGAAAAAATAATGTTTTTTGTGAGTCTAACTCCTTAAAAAAAAGAATAGAAGTCATTATTTAATTTGCCTATACGTACGCTGAAGCTGTGTTAGACACAAAGCATTGGCAATGGATTTCATGTTCAGTAGACATTTAAATAAATATTATACTACCGTATTATAAATGTGTACAGCATGGCATTTGACAAATTAAAACTAAGATTACAAGAATTAAGTAAATTTCACTAGATATTTTGTTCAGTAGACCGATATGTATTGTCTAAGACAGACGTCTCCAAAACCGTACTCGCGAGGAAGCCCCTGAACGGAACCGAAGCCAGTACGTAATGAGCGCGCTCCGCCTCACCCATCCCCACCTGTACTCTACTAAGTGTTTATACGCAAACGAAGAGCAGTGGCGGACTGCCATTATCACTGTATTAGTCGGCGTGGTCCACCGTTTCACAATGTCTTCTAATCATGGACGTAGTACATTCAAGGATGAAAGGGAAGAAAAATATTTTGTGTTAGTGGGAAGAATATGAAATGCTTAATTTGTTCGAAAGTTCTTAAGGGTGTGTTAAAATTCAACATGCGACAATACTCGACTCTTCACAAAGAATATCATACAATTACAGACATGTTGGACATGTGAAAATTATTTATTTTGGGGCTATCTGTATAACTGTTCAGTTCCGCATGACATATTTATAGTTTTTTGTTTAATTTTAGGTGAAATGCTTAGGCCTACAAATATTTTTACAAATATAAAACAAGAAAATACAAACACAAATCATACACGTGTTCTCAGTCTTAAACAAAAAAAGCTTCTTGCTAGCTATGTTCTAGCTTGGAATATTGGAAAATCAATGAAGCTCTTTACAGAAGCATCATTTGTAAAATCGTGCATACAGAACGCTACTAAAATGCTGTGTTCAGAACAAAGTCAAAGTTTAAGAAAATTAATTTGTTTCCAATTACAGTTCAGAGAAGGAATTTCAAGATTGTAAATGTAATTGAATCTGAAGTCGAAACCACAATTAACCAATTTGTAGCTTACTCACTTGCATTGGACGAAAGCACAGATAGAAATGACGAAGCTCACCTAGCCATTTTCATTCGAGGAGTTAATGAACATTTTACTGTGTCTGAATGTCTTCTAGATGTAATTACAAAATATAACTGGAGAAGATCTTTTCCAGGCACTGAAAGGCACCATAGAACAGAAGAGGTTGAATTTGCAATGACTTGTGTCTTTAGCAGCAGAAAGGGGCTCCAGCTTCATAGTATGTCAAAATAATATACAAACGTATGATATTTCTTATTCTTTTGATGCTATTTATAACCTAAGCAGACTGTTGCCGCGATCACCCACTGACCGCTTCCATCTGTTGAGGTACGTGTCTCTTCCCCTTCTCTAGTCCTACAGCACACTGTGTTCGGCGGACATTATCGAGAGCACGAATGACGATACGCTTTTTGGAGACCTCTGTTCTAAGAGATGAAACAGTTCCTTCGTAAACACGATACCAATGTATATGTGACTCGCGTATTGTACATGACGTCAGAAGGAAGGGGGTTAGAATTGTTTTCTGTGCCTTCTGGTTATATCAGCAGTAAGTCTTTCTAATATTTGTAGGCTTTAGTTGAATTGTACACACCATAGAAGACTACCAAGAGTAACAACTTTACATTGGTCATATTTCACTTCAAATATTCCGAACAGGTAGTGAGCAACGTTTATATACCACCTAAGTATACTTTGTATGTCTGAAACCTGCTCTTGTTTACATCTGACCGCTATGCAGAGTTCAGACACCCACACTGTATGGTTAAAGCATAGGCAACCTCGTGTATATGGAAGGAGATGTTTCATCATTAGTAACGTCATAAATTTTGGCATTTTATATCGTTTACATTCTCTATAGGGATATATAGCCACAGGTTAGAAGGTATTAGTTGACAGTCCCTTTAAGAGATGAATCCTTAGCATAGTATGAATGGAAAAGTTATCTACCATTTTGTTCCTTTGCGCTTCAATATCCCAGAAGTAATTATTTTACACGCTAATTTGCTATTCCTTTATCGCTTAAATAAATTTAAGTATACACATTTTATAAACGTCTTTATATTAGAGTTCTTAGTTACAACAAATATTTCTGCCATGTTCACAGGAGTGTTTTAATATTTTAGTCAACGGTACTAAAGTAATGGATGTTTTGCAACGCTGTTACCGAGCGAGCTTCACCCTATGGCCTGAGTACTGCGAGGCGTGCAGCAGGAAGTGTGTGTCTACATATTTTTTCCTCACTGCTATTTCCATGCGTTGGCAAATGCTACTGATTTAAAAATTTAAAAGGCATGATGGGACCGATAATCTAATTTTAATAACAATCAAGGTTTTATCATATACCGTCTATGCTTATCCTTTTAACAAATTTATTGGTTTTTCAATACTTTGTTACATTTATTTAATTATTCAACGTTTTCGGCTCTATTGAGCCATCATCAGAACCATTTATGCCATATGCATGACAAAGGTACACATACCGTATATGCAATACAAATAAATAACCCAAATAACATCAAATAACATATGGTTCCATATAAGACATTAAACATGTGGCGATATTACATTGCTACATAAACTGACTATATAAGCCATAATCAGGTGTTAAAATTGTTAATTATTAAAATTGTTACATGGTAAGCTTTAAAATTATAAAACAATTGTAATTAAATCGGGTTGATGTCTACGTGGAATTCCAAATCTGATAATGGCTTGATGCGACAACTGTGGGGGAAGAAAATATGTCAAATGTCATATCTATATTCAAATTACAATGAAAAGTGATGAACAATACCAGAACAAAGTGCATATACAAATCACAATGCTATTATTACCATGATCTTAATAAGTTACATGAATCTAAATACAGAACATCTCGTAGAGAGATTATGTGTACGCAAGCGCACGGAACAGTTGTCTATTAAATAAAAAGTTATTGAAATTTATAATGCTGGATTTTGTGTAAAAGTTAAACAAATGGAATTAATTTACTATATCATGGAGTGAAGCTATAACTTTTTATCTAATAGACAACTGTTCCGTGCGCTTGCGTAGACATAATCTCACTACGAGATGTTCTGTATTTAGATTCATGTAACTTATTAAGATCATGGTAATAATAGCATTGTGATTCGTATATGTACTTTGTTCTGGTATTGTGCATCACTTTTCATTGTGATTTGAATATAGATATGACATTTGACATATTTTCTTCCCCCACAGTTGTCGCATCAAGCCATTATCAGATTTGGAATTCATCGTAGACATCAACCCGATTTAATTACAATTGTTTTATAATTTTAAAGCTTACCATGTAACAATTTTAATAATTAACAATTTTAACACCTGATTATGGCTTATATAGTCAGTTTATGTAGCAATGTAATATCGCCATATGTTTAATCTTATATGGAACCATATGTTATTTGTTGTTATTTGGGTTATTTATTTGTATTGCATATATGTGTACCTTTGTCATGCATATGGCATAAATGGTTCTGATGATGGCTCAATAGAGCCGAAAACGTTGAATAATTAAATAAATGTAACAAAGTATTGAAAAACCAATAAATTTGTTAAAAGGATAAGCATAGACGTTTTATGATAAAACCTTGATTGTTATTAAAATTAGCTTATCGGCCCCATCATGCCTTTTAAATTTGTATCAGCTAGTCAAGCACATTTGTACAATGCCTATATGAACACGAAATTGAAGTTGCATAAAACCATCGCAAACATATGGTACAATAAACAATGCCTACAAAATAATGTCATACCAAAGTATGCTATCATTAAAATTCGTAACAATTCTTTTGCAGCAAGGAAAACAAAGTCTCAATTACAAAAAAATAGATAAATAACGAAATCAATTTCTTATGTAAGAAAAAACAGGTTTAAAATCATAAACTATATGAATTACATCTAAAAGCAAGTCAAACATTGCAACCATTTTGGAACGAAATTTATGAATCCTGTACCGATAGAATAGAATCATGAATAGCAAATATCAAACCCTACATAAAAAACTCAATACATTGTTGGACACTCGAAAATCTTCGGAGAAGTTTCCTTCCACCCACATACCAGCGAACAATAGAGTAGTTAATCTCACTGAATTGCAACTTACAGAGAATGAATATCAAATTCTTTCAAATGGATACAAACATAATTACAAACATACTAATCAGGAACAGGTCCTTAGCACCATAGCTATTGAAACAATACATAATCGCAAATAGCGAGCATGTGAACAAAGATTTTCTCAGCTACAGTTCAGCCGAAATTATTAACAAATACATGAATGACCCCAAAACTGCAACTGAATTCAAACGAGCCAAACACAATAAGAAAAATCTATCTGACCTACGTCAAAAACTTCAACAGGAAGGTATAATTCATACCAAGGCCGATAAGAATGACGCCGTGGTTCTTATGTCCAAAGATCAATATGTTGAAAAAACAAAATAATTTTTTGCCAACAATCATATATCCGAAATTAATACTGATCCTACCGATGTTTACCAGAAACAATTAAAAACAGTACTAAAGAACTCTCCAGACCTTATTCCAAAGGATTCCATTAACAAATTAATTCAAATTAATCCCCAGGCTCCTATTTTGAAAGCATTACCTAAAGCTCATAAAGCAGAGCTATCTATGAGACCGATTGTAAATAGTCAACATGCACCTAATAGGAAAATTAACAAATTTCTACATAACTTTTTGAAGTGTAATCTGATTTTGGATAATAAATATAATATTACAAACACCAAACACTCGGGAGGAAATTAAACGCAGAATAAATATGGGAAATGCTTGTTATTATTCAGTTGAGAAGCTTTTATCATCTAGTTTGCTGTCAAAAAATCTGAAAGTTAGAATTTATAAAACAGTTATAAAACCGGTTGTTCCGTATGGTTGTGAAACTTGGATTCTCACTCTGAGAGAGGAACATAGGTTAAGGGTGTTTGAGAATAAGGTGCTTAGGAAAATATTTGGGGCTAAGCGGGATGAAGTTACAGGAGAATGGAGAAAGTTACACAACGCAGAACTGCACGCATTGTATTCTTCACCTGACATAATTAGGAACATTAAATCCAGACCTTTGAGATGGGCAGGGCATGTAGCACGTATGGGCGAATCCAGAAATGCATATAGAGTGTTAGTTGGGAGACCGGAGGGAAAAAGACCTTTGGGGAGGCCGAGACGTAGATGGGAAGATAATATTAAAATGGATTTGAGGGAGGTGGGATATGATGATAGAGACTGGATAGGGACCGATGGCGGGCTTATGTGAGGGCGGCAATGAACCTTCGGGTTCCTTAAAAGCCATTTGTAATTAAGTAAGTAAGTAAACACTTAATTAAAAAACTTGCTAAACTGAAACCATCAAAAAGAACTAAATTACTTTCTCTAGACGTTTCCAATGTATACACAAACATCGCCATCGACGAGACCTTGGATATTATTAGAGTCAAACTCAATGAAGTCCAATTAGATTCGGTTTTAATAAACCAAGTGATACATCTCCTCAAGATTTCCCTGAAACAAAATTATTTCAAGTTTAATAACGTTATATACCAACAGAACAAAGGCCTAGCCATGGGCGACCCACTCTCTGGTTTGTTGGCGGAAGTTTTCCTACAAAATTTGGAAAACAACTATGTTCCTGCCCTTTCGAATAAGTTTAACATTACTGCCTATGTTAGATATGTAGACGATACGCTACTCTTGTATGATAACGATAGTAATATCAGTGATAGCATTACCAACGCCTTCAATCGGCTACATTCTAATATAAGTTTTACTTCCGAACAAGCTATAAACCGTTCAATAAATTTCTTAGACTTGCGTATATTTATAATGAATTCCAAGATAAATTATGGCATCTTTAGAAAGCTTACCTCTACTAACCATGCCATAAACAAAGAATCAAATCATCCTGAAATACAAAAATTCAGTAAATTTAGATACCTCATTGATAGATTAATAATGGTGCCTCTAAGCAAAAAACGATTCAACAAAGAGTTTGCCTATATCACTAATTTAGCAAGGTCCAACGGCTTTAGTAAGCTAGAAATAAATAACTGTTTCATAAACGAAAAAGCAAGTTGTCACACAACCAGCACACCACACTTTCGACAACCGAATCCACTACAACTAAGAAATGAGTTAGCATGACATACTTTGGAAAAGTTTCCAACCAGCTTAATAACCTCTTTAAAAAACATGGCATTGAATTAGCTTTTCGTACAAATAATAAACGCAATAATATTATTCCCAACAAACTTAACACAATTGACAAGTAACAGAATGGGGGCATATATACAGGGTGTTTAAAAATACGGGGCATAATTTCAGGTATGTATTTCCCACATGTAGACAATCACAATAGTTCATTACAACATGTGTCCGGAAGTGCTTCATTTCCGAGTTATGACCTTCACAACATTGAAATTCAAAGGAACGTTTTTCTTTCCGCAGGTCGTTGTCATTACAGAAGATGTTCAAAATGTCCACCTCCTGCTTGAATACAGACCTCACATCGATGTCTCATTGACCTGCGAACACGATCCCAAACTCCAGGAGTATTGCGTATGTCCTCAGAACATGCCACAATTCGATTCCGAAGGGATTCCAAATCAGGCACCGGAGACGAATAAACCAATGATTTTAAGTGACCCCACAAGTAGAAATCGAGAGGTTTCAGATCAGGTGAGCGTGGAGGCCAAGCAATTCGGCCACCTCTACCATCGATGAGGAAACCTTCGATCCAAGTACCGGCGAGCCGTACGACTGAAGTGTGCAGGAGCGCCATCATGCAAGAAGTGAATGTGTTGACAATTGATCAGTGGAGTGTCTTCTAAAACATGAGGTATGGCGTTTTCCAGGAAGTTTGTGTACGCCTGCCCCGTAAGTCTGTTTACAAGTACATGGGGTCCAACTAATCGATCACCAATGATACCGGCCCACATGTTGAGGGAGAACCGCACCTGGTGATGAGATGGAACAGTTGCACGTGGGTTTTCATACGCCTATACATGCTGATTGTGGAAATTTGTTATGCCATCTCGTGTGAACTGTGCTTCATCTGTAAATAATACTAAGGCAGGAAAGTTCGGATTTACACCACACTGCTGCAAGAACCACTGACAGAACCTAACTCGTGCAGGGTAATCTGCTGGTGACAGGGCCTGTACACGTTGCAAATGATAAGGATACAATTGATACTCTTTCAACAGTCTCCAAACAGTCGTATGAGGAACATTGACTTGCAACGCTAACCTTCGTGTGCTGATAGAAAGAGTCATGTTCACAGCCTCCAGAATCTCCTCCTGTACTTCTGGAGTTGTAGATCTTGGTCGTCCCCTTCCCAAACCAGGAGAGTTAAATTTTCCATACTCGCACAAACGGTAATGGAGACGTACAAATGTCTTCCGATCTGGACATTGTCGCTGTGGGTACCTCTCCTGGTACAAACGACGAGCCAGCGCAGCATTTCCGTCTGCCTTACCGTACATGAAGTGTATCTCTGCCAGCTCTTGATTTGAATACATGTCGCACAGTCTAACGCCTACACAACACTGAATGTAACCTTCGCCTCGGAATGAACTGTCAGAGTGCCCCCTTAATGTCTCCTTTGACGGCAACGACCTGCGGAAAGAAAAACGTTCCGTTGAATTTCAATGTTGTGAATGCCATAACTCGGAAATAAAGCATTTCCGGACACATGTTGTAATGAACTATTTTGATTGTCTACATGTGGGAAATACATACCTGAAATTATGCCCCGTATTTTTTAAACATCCTGTATATATATATATATATATATATATATATATATATATGCTACAATGTAAAAATTATCCACATAAATACATAGGGCAGACTCGTAGAAATTTTAAAACTAGATTCAGTGAACATGTCGCAGATTTTAAATACAACAGGAGAAAGTCTAAGTTCGCGACCCATCTAATTGAGAATGGTCATGAGTTAACCAACATCAACGAAGCATTACGCGTAATACTCCCCTTAAATAATTGTACACAATTACTGTAGCAGAAGATTTTCGCATAGCCCGGACATTTAAATTAGGCATACCTCTTCTAAACGAGCACATTCCAAATTTACACAACCCTTTATTTACGTGACGGCTTTTCAACCTATCACCATTCTCCCCCCCCCCTTCCATCGTCAGCTGTGACCTAGTTTACGTAATTTCTGTACACGCCGCGGACAAAACAGTTGCCTCCTACTCTTAGTGACCACAAGGACAGCTCCGCAACACTTATCATCGTAAGCTGAATTCACATAGCTTCACTCCATGATATAGTCAATTAATTCTATTTGTTTAACTTTTACACAAAATCCGGTATTAAAAATTTCAATAACTTTTTATTTAATAGACAACTGTTCCGTGTGCTTGCGTACACATAATCTCTCTACGAGATGTTCTGTATTTAGATTCATGTAACTTATTAAGGTCATGGTAATAATAGCATTGTGATTCGTATATGCACTTTGTTCTGATATTGTGCATCACTTTTCATTGTAATTTGAATATAGATATGACATTTGACATATTTTCTTCCCCCACAGTTGTCGCATCAAGCCACTATCAGATTTGGAATTCCACGTAGACATCAACCCGATTTAATTACAATTGTTTTATAATTTTAAAGCTTACCATGTAACAATTTTAATAATTAACAATTTTAACACCTGATTATGACTGATATAGCCAGTTTATATAGCAATGTAATATCGCCATATGTTTAATCTTATATGGAACCATATGTTATTTGATGTTATTTGGGTTATTTATTTGTATTGCATATACGGTATGTGTACCTTTGTCATGCATATGGCATAAATGGTTCTGATGATGGCTCAATAGAGCCGAAAACGTTGAATAATTAAATAAATGTAACAAAGTATTGAAAAACCAATAAATTTGTTAAAAGGATAAGCATAGACGGTATATGATAAAACCTTAATTGTTATTAAATGCTACTGAATTTACTATGATATTGCAAATATTTGTGAAATAAAGTCGAATTTCCGCTAAATAAAAAGAAATAACGCAAAATGAAATAAGACATTTCCGTTCCTTTTATATTAAGGATTTACTTTGCGACGTTCCTGCGAACACTTTCTATCTTGTCTGTATATGGATGGATGGATCGATAGGTGTAATGGCCTCCACATCAAGTAATTAATTTTATCACATACGCATACTCGTAAGCTATGCCTGAACTGCTGTGAACTCCACGGTCAGTAATAGCCAATACTGCGGTTAGTCTTCATGGAAGGACATGCTGCCGATTGCATCCATTTGCTATTGGTAGGTGACTGCAGTCTACAGAGTTATTTATTCGTGAGCACACGTCTGAGCTCTTACACACAGGACAATGACATCCGGACAAAAATATAAATGGTAGATAACCTTGATGAAAACAAAATGGTACTGTGATAGTATGTAATAGAGAATGGACATTGTAACAAAGTTTTTTGATCAGAGATATAGCGCTAGGATTGATGAGAGATTATCGCGATGTGGACCCGTTCAAAAAGGAAAAAAGACCCAGGCATATAGAACGCACCATTGATAGCGTTAAAATTATACCATAACAGGGGCAACTGTCTGTCTTTTATATCATCCGATTGTATTGTTTTCTCTTGTGGCCATTACCTTTTGTTTTATTGTTTGCTTTCATTGCTCCTTTCTTATTGCTTTGTTTTGGACAGTTTCAAGCACATTTGTTATACTTACTGCTGTGCTAAGATGGTATATTTTAAATATTTCACATCCAGTATTGTGGTTTCTATGAGTAGGCCTATGTCGACAATCTCTAAAAAATAATTGCTATATTACTTCTTCAATATAGGAGTTTAGGTAAAATATTGCGATACTCAAGAATTCTGGTTATAACGTTTATGAAATATGATATATTTTCAACATCTCTGAAGCTGGTGAAATAGTTTTTAGCAGACTCACCTATTGTCCGCCTGTCTGCGCTTCTTCCCTTAATTCTGCATGAACGATGAATTCATGAATTAATTGAGATATTTTATAGGAAGTTCAGATATGAATTTCCGTTTAACAGAAGAAGTCAGATTATTACTGTACAATCAATTCTCTAATAGTCGTAGATATCTGCCATATACCAGGTGGCAAGAGACTAAATCAGGCCCTTTTGAGTTCTCTGTAAATGGTTTTCAGATATTAATTTATAAATAAAAGGGAACAGATGGCAACATTGCAACACGTGTTCACGTAACAGTAGCGGTTGTATCGCAAAATTATGTACTACGTAACTGCACGAAAAGTGCAGTAACAAAGTACACCACAGAGGGACATTGGTGGCCTTGTATTTTCTCCTTCCCGCTCTAGTCTTGCTTCCGATTTGCTTTTACCTTCACTAACACATTTTGTTACCGGTCATCAATGAGATTAGGTGAAACTGCAACAAAAGCAATGAAGGATACATTTCTTAGTATTTGCTCTACAAAATCCCTCAACATCACCTCTCCAGCATCCTCTTTTCTTAGAATATGCATTCCGAAAATCTAAAAGCGCGGCTTTTCTCAAAACCCGTTCACAAAACACCATAATTATATTCGACTTCTATGTATAGCTTACTGCCATGATTCATCTGTCGAATGGATTGCATTTAGTTCTCTTCCACTCTGTACAGTACACTTCTTTCATTTCCTCACCATTTAGTTCTACCTCTGATTGAGGTTCTGGCTGATACGTTCATTTATTATTAGGCAGTACATCTCGCTTGACGATATTTGTCAGAGGAAGAACAATTGTTTGTATGCATTAGAAGTCTGAAAAGTATAATATGTAGCTAATTGGCGATGTAGGTTATGCAACGGAGGGGGAAAGGATCTGACCACCCTGCCTGATTACCTCCTGACCTACATAACACAGTATTATTTCAATGTACCGAAGTACATATGATATTTCCATGCAGATATTCTGCGTCATCATACGATGAAAGAGTAATGGAACGGAGAAAAATTCTCTCCGGCGCCGGGATTTGAACCCGGGTTTTCAGCTCTACGTGCTGATGCTTTATCCACTAAGCCACACCGGATACAACCTCGGCGTCGGAAAGAATTGTCTCTGATTGAGTTCCAACTCCTGGGTTCCCTCTAGTGGCCGCCCTCTGCACTACGTCATAGATGTCTATGAACATAGGACCGAAGTCCACACATGTGCTAAGGTGCTGAAAACCCGGGTTCAAATCCCGGCGCCGGAGAGAATTTTTCTCCGTTCCATTACTCTTTCATCGTAGATAACACAGGTCAAATATAAGAGTGAACCTGTCGCTATACCAGGGAGTGAAGTTTTCTGCTGGGTTTTGAATTTAGTATAAGCTATTATTCATTTTTTCTGTGATGATGGTGTGATTTTAATGATTGTTTCCCGGTTTGCTATACAACAAATGTTTATGTTTCTCTTGTACTCAGTAGTTTTATTCGACAAAAACAAATAAAATAGCCTATGCTAAGATATTTCCGAGTGCCGAAGTTATTATTCGTCTTGCAGTGATTAATCTTGTTAGGACATTTAAATACTAGATATATATAAGACAAAAAGCGTAAGGAGGCAACAGTTTTCATACAGGAAACCCTGAACGATACACTTCGCGTAGAATGCTTTTAAATGAATATACAGGTTGTAACTGGATTCTGGCAGACTCCAAATATATATTACAGTATTATTATTACAAAAACTGCCCCTACTGAGGGTAGCCCTTACGGACTCAGTATATCCTCAAAAAAATTAATATACATATGTAAACATAGATTTACGTGAAACTTTGGGAAGTGTTTATATGATATAAATACACAAACATTTGCAAGTGTTATTTAAACATTATTTTCAGTTTAACCGGAAATTACATTAATTTTCTAATTTCAAATGGAACACTCTGTGTGTTTGTACAGTTGTCAAAAGAAAAAGTGGCCGCTCTCTAGAAGCAAAGTTCTCTTCAGGTATATTCGCTACAATTCGGAGACAGGCGATGTTACATGTTGTTGGTCCACGTTGCCTGATATCTACAGTTGTAATTAAAGTATTCACTATGGTACTTCATAGCGTAATAGTAGCGTACTGACGTGGTATTCGTGAGGTCCTGCGTTCGAATACAACATAGTGCTTTTTATGTTCTTTTTTGTTTTGTTTTTAAGAGAGAGAGACAAAATATACATAATTTCTCCTTTCTCTTTTATGATTATTTTAGTAATTAACATCAGATTCATGAATGTATTATGCCGTAACTTTATCATTATTTATTGACATTATGGCTGCAAATAGAAAAAAAATATTCTTAACAAAAATATCTTTCATGGTATAAACAAAACAAACTTAGTGGCATCTGCCTTAGAACATTCAAACAATTAAGCGTTCAAAAAACAAAACAAGAAGCCACGATTCAATATTTAGTCTATCGTCCCCACATCTCGATCACATCTTGCAGTCGAATGGGCATGGACTCGATTAGAGTCTTTTCAAATAGCGACTGTTCTCAGACACGACATTCCAGGCATCCTGGACATACATGCATAAGTGTTCTGCCCATGAACAGGTCTTTCACTGCAAACTCAGCATTCTCAAATCTTTCATATTTTCTGCTTTCCTCTTAGTTTCCGCATATGATTCACATATCTTAATGTTGTCTATTATTCTCAACCAGTGACCCAACCAATTCCTTTTTCTCTTTCTAATCAATTTCAGCGTTATTCTTTCTTCACTCATTTTTTTCAACACAACTTCATTTCTTATTATGTCTGTTCACATCACACGCTACGTTCTTCTCCACATCCACTTTTCAAATGCTTCTATTCGTTTCTCTTCATTTTGTCGTAATGTCCATGTTTTTTCCCCATACAATGTCACAGTCCACGCAAAGCACTTCACTAGTCTCTTCCTTAGTTCTTTTTCCAGAGATCCTCAGAATATGCTCCTGTTTCTATTAAAAGCTTTCTTTGCTCATGTTTGCAGTTTTTCTTGGGAAGGATAAATGCGGTAACTTCCCGTTGCTTTCCGCACACCACTGTCTCTTTCGCATCTTATTTAATCCAGGAGACCCAAGCGTGGAGATGAGGAGAGTGGATTTGACTAATTGGGCGCTCCAAACTTCACAGAAATTCACCGCAAGAGTTAAATATTAGGTCTATCAGGATTTTTGACCCGATCAGAAACCGGGAAATCCCAATTAGCCTTTGCCCCCCGCATCCTGGACTAACTTCTACAAATCATCAGAAAATCTTGGAGGGGGACTGGGCCAATTTTTCCGCAAATGTTTCTATACTTGTGCCGTCGTAGCTCAGTCGGAAGAACGTCGGAATTTAGATGTCAACGTTTCAGGTTCAATTCCTCGTCACTTCTTTTCATTTTATTGTGTTTCGAGATAGTATAATGTAATAATATAAAAAAGAAAAAAAAAACTAACACCAGTTTTATGCAACTGTATTGTTCCAAATCTAATATTAAATTTATGTTATTTATATCGCTAAAGAACGATAACAATATAAATAACTTGAATATTATTTATACAGTATCACTAAAAACGATAACAGAATATGAATGGTAAATATCGGTTTGTTTAATTAATATAAGATATTATATAATATATAATTATTTAAATAAAATAATCTATTTTACAAAGAAAAATGGTTATTTATATAATAATAATTACCTACATAAAATACAGATTATTTATATCGCGAAAGAATAATAACGGAATATAACCAACTTGAATATTATTTATATCGCTAAAGAACGATAACAGAATATAAATAACGTGAATATTATAAATATCGTTAAAACGATAACAGAATACAAATGATGACATTAATAATCTATTATTTATATCGCTAAAGAACGATAACAGAATACAAAACATTATAACGTAAATATTATTTATATCGATAAAGAACGATAACAGAATATAAATAATAATTTGTATGTTATTTATATCGCTAAAGTACGATTAAAAATAAAATTAAAACTTGAGCAAAGTCCGTACTCACAACCTTCGAATCATTAAGCCGACACTCTACTGCTGCTCTACGAGACGCACATACGGAATAAATTCTTTAGTTCCGGAACTGCTTCTACATGCACATGGATCGTGTAACATCGCCGTTACCCGAAGTGAACTTAGAAAATAATCGCTGTTCACGAGTGCGGCCACTTTTTTTTTGACAACTGTACTTTTTTTCACACGTCTTCAAACACGTCCAGGTTTGAATTGATATTCTTTTGTTTCATAAGTAAACAACGATATATGCTACGGAAGATCGCGGTTTGAAACAAATGAATGTTTGTTTACATGTTCCTTTGTTATTGCGGTATTGGACAAATTATTACACAATTATTAAGTAATAAAAAGCATTCGTGGTACAAAATGGAACGGTAATATTATACTCGTGATGAAAAGTTTAATTTGTTATTAATATTTCGCGAGTGTAGAAGATATGCATAGACAATTTGCATTTTGTATGCTGAAAGTATCCTGATCGTCATCATCCTGCTGCATATTATTCGACGATGCTTGGATAGGGACCAGTGGACCTGTTTTGTGCCCAGCTAGGTCACGAGACTTATCAGTGCTAGATTTCTTTGTGTTTCCTCATTAAAAATATTATTTATTCAATACCATAAACAAATTTACAAGACTTCCAAAATCGATTCACAGCAGCAATATCTTACTGCACCATAACTCCTCAGAACTTACACAACGTTATGCGGGAGGTAATGAAAGAACCAGGTTATGTCAAAATGCTGAAGATGGACATTTTGAACAAGACACATGAGGTTTTGGGTTATTATTCAGGATTAGTGTGTTGAAATTTCTTTATTCTATCTAAAAAACTAAAGTTTCAATAAATTATTCAAAACCTATGCTACTTTTATTTTAATATCATTTACAAAATACTGACAACCCAAATCTCACTGATGACACATACTTGAATTCAGAATCTACAGATGATACGAAATGTAAAATAATATACAGAATGTTCCATTTAAAATAAGAACGTTAATGTAATTTCCAGTTAAACCGGAAATAGTATTTACATAGCATTTGCAAATGTTTGTGCATTTTATATCACATTAACACTTCTCTAAGTTTCACGCACATTGTAGCATAACTGTAAAATATATTTGGGTTCTACCAGAATTTTTACTCTACCTATAGATAATAAAATTATTTTATTTATTTATTTATTTAGTTGTTTATTTATTTATTTATTTAACCTGGTAGAGATAAGGCCATCAGGCCTTCTCTTCCCCTCTACCAGGGGATTGCAACTGCAATATTAAGAATACAATTACAATTATAATTACAATTAATATTGAATTTACAAATACAATAAAAATCAAAGTACTAAAAGATTAACAGACTAATAAAAGCTAGACAGTTCATTGTAAAAATTAAGAAGAGAGAATTTTTTTATTAACTAAGTAAAAATTAAACCTACTCTACGCAGTAAGAAAATGCTTAATAAGTTTGCTTTTGAACGCTACTAAATTCCGACAGTCTCTGATGTCACTGGGTAGGGTATTCCACAAGCGCGAAAGCGAGATTGTGTATGATGAATACGATGATGCCTTATGTGTTGGTATGGCTAGTATGAGGCTATTTTGCGTGCGTGTGAAGAGATTATGATATGATGATAGGTAACTGAAACGGGAGGCAAGGTAGGTAGGTGTAGAGGTGTGAAGGACTTGGAAAAGGAGAACAAGAGAATGAAAATTTCTACGTTCGTTAAGCCGTAGCCAGTTTAGAGTTTGGAAGGATGGGGTAATGTGGTCAGCGCGACGGACATCGCAGACGAAGCGAACACAAGAATTATGAACACGTTGTAATCTTTGCGACTGGTTGACAATGAGGTCGGTCAGTAGAGAATCACAATAATCGAAGTGGGGCATTACTAGTGTTTCCACTAGTATTTTCTTGAGTGATAGCGGGAGGAATTTTCGAATGCTGTTTAAGGAATGTAGTATGGAAAGCACTTTTTTGATAATATGGGTTACTTGATAATTCCAGTTTAAATGCGTGTCAAAGTAAACTCCAAGGTTTTTAACACAGGAAGCAAAAGGGATTATTGTGTCGTTTAACTTGGCTGGAAGAGCAGGAGTAATGTTGCATAATAGACGTTGGTATCCCACTAGGATTACTTGTGATTTTCTTGCATTGAGAGTCAAACCAAACTTTCTGGCCCATGCAGATATGGATTCAAGGTCCTCGTTAAGATTGTGTATTGCGTCATTGAGTGAGTCAGGGGTTGTATGGATATAGATTTGTAAATCGTCTGCGTAAAGCTGGTGCTTACAGTGCAGTAGAGTCGAAGGGATGTCATTTACGTAAATAGTGAATAGTAGTGGTGATAGAACAGATCCCTGTGGGATTCCAGAATCAACGATACGCCATGAGGAAGTTCGACTTCCAATGCAAACACACTGCTGACGTTCGCTGAGATAAGAGGAGATCCAAGAGACTGTGCTTTCTGATAGTTGGAGTAATCGTAATTTTCTCGTCAGTAAGTCGATATTTACAGTGTCAAACGCTTTGCTGAAGTCAAGTAGTGTCAGTATTGTAATTTTACGTTAGTCCATAGCTTTTCGGATGTCTTCCGTTACTTCCAACAGTGCAGTCGCTGTACTGTGTCGAGTCCTAAAACCTGACTGATATGTGTCCAAGAGTTCATATCTATTTAGGTAGTCAATGAGTTGTCTGTGTACTATCCTCTCTAACGCCTTCGATAAGGTCCATAGGTCGATAGTCGTTGGGAGTAGTCGGCGTTTTAACTTTGGGGATAGGGCGCACAAAGGCATTTTTCCAAGCTTTAGGAAAAATGGATGTCGTCAGCGAAGCGTTGAAAATGTGTGTCAGTATTGGTAAGATTACGTCAATAAGTTTGTTTATCATTGCGACACTAATGTCGTCAGAACCTGTCGCTTTGGATTTGTTGCGTTTAAGAGCTTTCTTCACGTCAATAGGTGTGACGTATGAAAAGTAAAATCTGTCTCTGAGTGGGTCAACTACCTGAGGTTCTGCCATTGTCTGTCGCTGTGTGGTATGGTCAGTACTGTTAGTTGGCGGAGTAGTGAAGTGTTCATTGAGGCGTTCTAATGAGATGCTGATTTGTTGTGTCTGTCCTTTTGTATTTCCAAATCCCATTGAGTTAATGTTTTTCCACATGTCCCTGGTGTTTATTAGTGATAATGACGAGTAAATAAATCGATATATATATATATATATATATATATATATATATATATATATATATATATATATATATATAAAGTAATTCTTCCTATTACCCCCAGAAAATAAATAACACATTAAAATAAAGTAATCGAAAACAATAAGACTTTTTTCAAAGATTCTTTTGCAATTACTTTTGCAAATTCTAGCAAGTGCGAAGTTCTACGTTGTATTGAATGTGGTCTAGATGTTTGAGAAAATTATTTCGTTCGGTTAATTTCCAGTTCAAAGTTATGGGTATTTTCAAAACTAGATCAATTTTGAATTTCGCGTGAAGTTTTCGTGTGGGTGTGTACTTTGAAGAAAGTATGTTATGTAAATGGTAGGTATTTGAGCAGCAATTAGTTGATCTATCGATCAGAATAAGAACTGAGTGATAATTATATGAACACAATAATAAGACTCAGCAAAATAAGCTAAAAATTGCTTAAAATGGGAACATTATCAGGAAAATTTATGTCAGTATAATTATAAAAATTAACAAAATTAATCAAGCATAAAATTGCCTAATAACTGGGAAGGTTTCAAGAAAATTTATAATTATATCGGTACAATGATAAAACTTAATAAACATCGGTTAAAGTTAAAGAAATGCTTAATGGGAAAAAAGTCAGATTTAACGGTTCTTCTCTAGTTTATATGTGCCTGACAGAAGGCGGTGGCCACTTCTAGCATTTGCCATAATGTGATGTGCCAAATATGAGACGAATTAAGTCTCTCAAACTCTCATTAGTTTCTATTGAATCGTTTGTCATGGAGGCCTACAAGAAAGTTCGGTTGTGGATCGGTAAGAATCACTCTGTAATTTTGTTTCAACTGTCCTTATTTTACCTATGTCCGGTACACATTCTTATGAGGATTAAACCTTTGCAGCTAGAAACGCTACCGCTTTAGCCTCAGCTGAGGGAAGTAGATCCAATTTGAACTTACAGAGTCAGAAAATGTCTATCACGCTGAGAATTTGGACAATGGTAATGTGTTTGTATGTAGCATTAATTAACACACGATTAATATCAAGCTACTTTTAAATGTTAAGGTGCTGAGTATTGCCACGAGTTTGTGTATTGCAATCGTCGGGAAACAGGAGGCTCTTTCTATAGTACTTGTTGGCGTATAGTAGAGATTTAGACGTCGGTATGTACGGTATTTTATAATTGCTTTCAATTTAATAATACTTTCATTTATACAATTCCATTTTAAAATCCTATTAAAATGGCATGAATAAATAATATAATTTTGTTTGTAAATTGCCACGTTGGACTGTCCTCTGGGACCCTAATATTATTTCAGAGAACGAGCGTGCATTGTTTCCTAGTGTAGACTTAGTACCGTATTGAGTTAGTTTGTTGTGCATACAGAATTCATGGCTAGTAACATTATTAAGCCTCGTGCTTAAAAGCTAAGTGAGATGAGTTTGCCGACCCTAATAATATGCTTCAAAAAGCATTGCATTCAAAATCGGTTTAAAACAGCATATGCCGACCAGAGAGCTTTCCCTTGTATTCCAGGGTCTGCAGTGAAACTACGGTGACAAAATTAATTTTATTCACTCACCGCCTGTAAAGAAATTGCCCAGCACATAGAATTAAACTGAAAATAAGCGTTTCTTAAAGTTTAAAGTGTTTACTGTTGAGGAAATGACTTTACTTTCCCATTAAAAATTGACGCTGTTAATCCCCACCGACGAGAATCCAAGCAGGGTAAATTTGCTTTAAACAGATTTAAGGGAAAGTTTTAAAAGATAACCCTAATGCTCAAGTACTACAACTTAATATACATATGAAATATTTTGTAAGTATATTTCGAAATTTTAGAGATAGAATGTGGAGGTTAAAATAAAAATAAAATGTCCTTGATAATTTTTCTGAGAATACCTTATTTCATAGATAAATTTATAGTGACAATAATTCACCGCTATGCAATAACGCTATATTATATTTTGTAATCGTTATTGTTATGTCTGATAGATGGCAGAATTTACTGGGTAATTTTAAGAAAATCTAAAAATAAACCTTGTAGGAATGTGAAAATAATAATAAAGTGTATAAATTAGGTGATGAAATATTATATTATGTTTTTTTAAACTTATATTTGCCTATCGTGCCTTTTAAAATTTGCAGTGATTTTTCATGTTTAAATTGCTTTTGACAGTCTATTGTGCAGATTTTAAATTTACAGTACCTTTTTCATGTTTTTAGTTGTCTTTCTTGCCTGCCTTTTTAAAAGTGTCTTAAGTACTTAAACATTCAGGCTCTGTGTAGGCCTACTCATTTTATATTTCATTATTTAAACAATTCAATTCCATTATAATGTTGCGAATAATATTTCTGTTCATGATTTATTTTCTTAAATTCTTACTTAAATGAATTTAAATGTATCTCATCATCATCATCTACATCAAGATAGGCCAAGTTGACCTGTTTCGTCTCAGAGGTCATCCTCCCATCGCCGGCGAGGTCTTCCTATGTATCTTGATACTGTGGGTTTATATCGCATTGCCTATTTTGCTGGTCTATTATTCATCATTCTAAGTATGTGGTCATGCCAATTTTGTTTATTATTCATGATTTTGTCGTTTAAATTAAATACATTTAGCTGATCTCGTATTTCTTCTCTTCTCATATGATCTGTGAGAGAGTATCCAGCCACATATCTTAGAAACTTCATTTCTGATGTTTCTATAATTCTTCTATCCTTTCTATTCATTGCCCAGTTCTCCGAGCCATAAGTCAAAATTGGTACTGCCATAGTTTGTAGAATTTTAGCATTGTTTCTTTCTGAGTTTTATTTTTTAAGGTTCTCTTTATAGTTCCACATATATTTTGGAATTTATGAACTTTGTTTTTCAGGTCTCCTTCATAATTGAATGTAACTTCGCAGCCTAAGTAATTAAAATGTTGTGCCTGTTCTACAATTTTATCATCAATTAATATTTTAGACCTTCTCGGCCCTGTGATGCCATAACTTTCGTTTTAGTTGCCGAAATTGTTAGATTATATGTTTTCATTGTTTTTTCCAGCTGAAATGTGGCTACCTCTAAACTATTCTCATTTTCTGCAAAAACAACTTTATCATCGGCGAACAGTATTGTATTTGAAGTTGTTGATTGATTTTAAAATTATATCTCAGCTGATTTTGCCATTCGTCAATCGCTGCGTCCATATAGATATTAAAAAGTGTGGCGAAATAGGGCAGCCCTGTCTTACTCCTAAATTAACTAATTTCTTTTTATTGCTTTTTGTGTATCCTTTATCAATGCTGATGGATGTTCTTTCATACATGTTTCTAATCAGTGAAATAAGATGTCTGGGGTATCCTTGCATTAACATTATATTCCATAGTTTTCTACGATTTAATCTATCAAAAGCTTTCATATAATCTACAAAAAGAAAGTGCGTTTCCAAGTTAAACTCTCTTCTTTTTTGGATAATTTGTCGAACCGTGAAAACACAATCTGAACATGATCTACCACGCCTAAATCCGTGTTGTTCATTCCCCATTAATGTTTCAGCAATGTTATTAAGGCGTCTAGTTAAAATTTTGGCATATATTTTATAGCCTGCATTTAAAAGGCTTATACCTCTATAGTTATTAAAACCATTTCTATCTCCTTTTTTAAATATAGGTTTTACGACTGCTTTTTTCCATTCCTCTGCAATTTCTAGCGTCATCCAGCATATATTAATGAAGTCTAAAAATCTTTCTTTGGTCTTAAAAGATGCATATTTAATTAATTCCATATTTATTTCATCACATCCTGGAGTTTTCTTGTTTTTAAAAGTTTCTAAAATAGTGTTCAGTTCCTCATTAGTGATCCGATCTACTTCGTAGTATTCCTTATATACTTTTTCCTCCGGGTCTTCTGTAGAATTTGACCATAAATCTTTGAAATATTTTAACCATTCTTCCTCTGAAATATTATTTATTTTTACTGTATCCTTTTCTGATTTATTTAAATGTTTTTCATGATTTTATATGCACAGGTCTCGGCTCCATGGATATCATACTCAATCTCACTCATATATTTGTCCCAGTTCTGTAATTTCCTCGTCTCTCTTTTGGCGATGGTACTTCTTCGTTTATATTCAATTTTATTTTCTTGTGAATTTTCATTTAATAATTTTAAATAGGCTTTCTTCTTTTCCTTAACAAGATCAGCATTCATTTCATTCCATATATATAATCTTTTTCTTGTCTGTCTTATATTTCTTTTGCCCAATGCTTCTGATGCAGCTTTCTGTATTACTTCTTTTAAATCAGTCCATTCCAAATTTACGTCTAGACTCAAGGCTCTGTCGTTTAAGTATTCATCTAGACGCTGACAATATAATCTCCTTATACTGTGTTCTTTCAGTAAGTATGTCTTGAAAGCTTGTCTCTTTTTTCGGATTTAATTTATACCACCTTTTCCAAAATTTTATTTTTGTCAAAAGCATAAAGTGATCTGAGGAAATATCATAACTTCTACACACTCTTGTGTCTTTACATCCGCTACTAACTTGTTATTAACTAATAAGTAATCTATTATGCTTTTCGTTCCTCCGCAAGACCAAGTATATTTATGGACATCAATGTGCCTAAAAAAGGAATTTGTAATTTTAAATTTATTGAATTTAGCGAAATTCCTTAGGCTTTTGCTATTTTCATTTAGCACTGGTTCTCCATCATTGCCAACTACATCTTTTATCGGCAACTGCCCAATCCTTGTATTGAAATCTCCTCCTTGTATTAGTTGATCATTCTTGTTAATTGTGTCTATGTGTTTTTGTAGATCTTCATAAAACTTCTTACTTTCTTCTTTTTTCCTTCTTACGGTTCATAGATACTTACAATGGTGAGATATCCTCTTGAAGGTTTGAGTTTTAAGTTCATTATTCTTTCATTTACGAAAGTGTAACTGTGGATTCTATTTATGTGTCTCTTGTTAATTAAAATTGTTGTACCAGCGTCAGCCTTTTTGTTTTGTGGAAGTTCACTATAGAATAAAAGTTAGTTACTTAGTTCTATTGATCCTTTAAATTTCTTCTTTGTTTCTGAAATCAATGATATATCTTAGTTCTATTGATCCTTTAAATTTCTTCTTTGTTTCTGAAATCAATGATATATCTACATTCCCTCGTAGTAATTCTTTCTATAATTCACATTATTTACTGGTTAACCCTCTCACGTTCCATGTGGCAATATTTAATTCTTCAGCTATTCCTTTACTCATAATCTTATTACGTTTCCTGGTCGTTTTAATTGACTCAGTCCGGCTATTCTTCTTTTGAGCTTTATGAATGATAAAATTTTTCTCTGGGTGGGACACCAACCCGACAGCAGAACCCCCAACCTGGAGGACCGGGAATTTTTCTGTAGGGGTTATCTTCCCCTAGATGGTTGCCTTTATCACGGCTATCGAGAATTCTCTTCCCGGTTTTATTTCGAAGTTTCTCTCCTAGATGAGCTGTCTTCCTAGACTATCGAACTCATCTGTCCGTTGTGGATTACCTTTGCTTCCCCTCTCCTCTGACAAGTCAGCAGCTTACACTCCCTGAACATTCCGTCTAGATCATTGGGTACTGGACCCCTTTGCCACGTCGAGGTGATAATCCTTGAGGGGGTTTAAATGTATCTAATTAAGATAATAAAATTGCGTTTTCTGAATAGCACACAAAAACCTTTTCTCTATAATTCTGGAAGTGAAACATTTGGCTTCATTTATGCATTGTACAATTTAAATAGTGATAAGTAGAGCCTTCGTTTAGTTACCTACAGTCACCAAGCAACTCGAAACAGTGTAGTGGCATATAGATCAGTGACATTGAACCGCAGATACACAGTTCAGGTCTGCTGTTCAGTGGGTGAGGCAGTCAACTTGCCAAAAAAGAAAACAAGGAGCAAGTAGTCAGTGTAAATATTTTTGTTTTTTCTATGATTTATTGCATTATTATAATAATTTCACCATTAATTAATTAATTAATTAATTTATTTATTTATTCACTGATCGATTGATTCATTCATTCACTTATTGATTAATTAATTCATTCTTGTGTACATACATGGGTTGTGTTCAGTTTGAACTTTCGTGTGCAAAACAAATATTAATAATAATTTCTACAAACTGGCAAGAGACGGTAATACAAGGAGAAAAAAAAAAGAATACAAACAATCCTAAATGGACGAAAATTGAAAAATCAGGGCCGAAATGTGTTTTATATATTTCAATATAATTCATTTTCAATATTGTGAACATTCGAATTTCAACCATTTCAATAACTTGTCATATTATTTCCTTCCAAACCCAATTTCACTTTGGTGAAATATATTTATTTCTTTTTAAAATTACAATTTCACTATTCAAAACTATGTAAATAGGAGAAAAATAATGAGCATTAGTTTTTACATTTTGGATGAAAAATATATTATGAAACGAAATGTATCTGGAATCTAGATGCGTTTTACTTATTGTGAGAATGATCTTCTGTTCCCCACAAAGTGGCTTTAAATAAATATCTAATTTGTTATTAAATCCACGTGACTATATTTTGTACGTGAGTACTAGTCTCACAGACACACGAATAGGCAGATGTAAGCACACTAAGGGTCGGATTCATTATAGCCTTGAATAGGTCTGACTCGCACAGCGAAGCTAGTATGATCCATGACTCCTAACTTGTACTCAAAGTAACAAAACGCAGGACTCTAGTGGTAAATAATTAATTTTGGTATAGATTTATATAAAATAGATATCCATATATTGCAATTACTTGTAATATTAATTTTATATTTGTGGAAATCGCCATTAGAAATTAATATGGTATTAAGGCGATGCGCTACTGAAATTTCTAAATTCCACAATTTTTGAAATGGAGAGTTGAAATTTTTACTGAATATGCATATCAATATCACAATCACTCGTAAATTTTAATATTTTCTCATAAACGCTTAAAAAATTGAACTTATATTGTTTTTTAAATTATTTTTTTTAGTGAAAATCCCATTTACAAAAAAATAGGCTATTACTTTTTTAAATCTAATTTTTTCTTAAAGGTAACACTGCATATTGTGCACTGGAGCATTACGCTTAGTAATGCCTTACTCTAATTTGTTCATTTGTAAAAAGAAATATAATTTATTCTATGTTCAAACACTAATACAAAAATTATACTGCTTTACGTATAATTCTCTAGCAATAAAACTAAGCTGATACAGCCATTCAAACGCTCCATTTCACAATAGAGATATTAATGAATGCTAAGTTTCATCACTCTATCTTTAACTACTGAAAAATAAAATAAATACTTGTGGTTGAAAACATATAAAATAAGGGAACTCGGGGGAATATGAGCATGTGGGGAATATGGGCAATATTACATTTTCATGTCGAATTATGTTTCTTCGCTAATAGTGGTTAATACAAAGTGAGAATATCGTCATGGTTGCTGTGGGAAGCGCGCTGTGCAATATTACCTCGTACTATTGTTAAAACAGCAATATAAATCGTGAGTATTGACCTCCAAGTACATTAAACTTTCACAATACTTATTTTAGATATGTTATATGCAATAGATTTCACATTAACTTTAGAAAATAGTTTAAGTCTAATAGTATACATACAGAATACATATATTGCACTGCCGTTCTATTGTGTCAGACGTTGTTTTACGAACAGTTTACGGTAGTGCCAACTGTTGAAATTAAATGTCAGATATCGGGGTAACTTGGGCGCTAATGTTCGGGGGAATATGGAAAACAATTACACTTCATAAAAATGACTGTAATCTTGATGAAAGTGACCTAAAATTATTACAAGAGCGAAAGATGTCATTCCACACAGAGGACAAAAAGTGGTGCACTGCATTTGCCCTAAAGAAAATGGAGAAACCTTTACCTTTGTGGCCTGCTTCAATGTAGCAGGGAACTACTTTCCTCTAAGTATCATTATAAAAAGAGTGAGGACAATAATAGGACTGAAAGACTAGCTACATGCTGATAGTTAGGTGTACTTCAACAAGCAGCCCGTCTACCATTAACGAAAATATATTTTTCTCAATAATCAAAAACTTGTTGCTTATTTCAACATCAGTAAGCATGCACCTGCAATTTTGACAGTAAATGGACATGATTCACATAGTTGTAATTCTGACACTATAAATTTTGCAGTAGAAAACGAATTATGCATACTTTGTCTTCCTTCACAACCACTGCCTAGCTTCAACAAGCAGATAGGGGTCTGTTTGATTCTCTGAAGGAAGCTTACAAAAGTGGTGCTAGAGCTTTCTGGCTGTAAATGCCTTCCGAGCTTCAGGCCTTTTCCCACTGTTATTCCTGATTATGCCTACATTGGCACTGCAGCATCAGGTGACAATCTAGAAATCACACAATTCCTTCCACTGATTCAAATGTCTCAGAATCTCCAAACGGCGACATTCATCGCCGAAGAGTCGCGCATCTTCTGCCAAAGGCGTTCCGCAACAACCTCCTGAACCTCAAACTTCTACTACTCGAAATAGTAATCAGAGAACACCAACAAAGAATCAGATACCGCCTGAACCTTCCACGCCCCGAAGCACCCTGAAACATGTTATCGCCAATTATACCGGGGATAGGACACACACAATCAATGAGAGTAAGACGCCGAGGAATTGCTAGAGAACTTATATCACCTCAATCTATCATGGATGCAAATCAAAGGAGAAAAAGAGCTGGTCAAGAAGGCAGACAAAGAGTAAAGAAAAAATCAAAACAGTCTTCCTGTAATTCAGATGCAAAGTGTTCAGTCTGTAATGGTAACTGGAGTGAGGGCGCCCATGGTGAAAGCTGGATTCAGTGAGGTTACACTAGGATTGCGTAATAGTAATATGCGTTACAAGAGCGTTTATGTTGATGTGTTCATGTTCGAGGAAAAGATTGAAAAAGCGAAACGTGTTGAGCTTTTTTAATTTCCGAGAACATGAAAACAAACATACCGCTCATGTATCCTACATTATTTTGTGCGAAGATCGTTTATTACATACCTGAAAGAGGAATTTCTGATTAGCTGCAATGAAATCTCCATCTTGGTTTCTGTTCAATGACGGCAACTTTTAAAAACTAAAATATCTATCTTCAACATTGTTGCTATAAAATGTTTTCTGTGTTTACTATATTCCAGCAGGCCGTGATATACGTCTGTCTTTTTTTCCCCCAGTCTATAAATGCGAACTTAAAACAAACGGTAAGGTTATGTAAAGATTTATTTTTCATTTTAATATTTTAACAATATTATTTATATAACATATTGCAGTAATAACATCGGCATCTGGAATCTTGTTGATTTTTTCACGGCTTCCTTAATGTTACTTGCATTACAAATGCAGTAACTTTTGTGGTGTTGTAGAGTTTACTTAAAGGAGCAGTCCGCGATAAAATTCGAAATTTTGATTATATTATAGGATGTTTACCTAAGTAATCCTTAGATTAACGGCGTTTGTCTCATCTCTCTACGCCTTTTAGTTTGTGAAATATTAAAGGTCTTACTGCAAGCTCTGACGTCATAACCACTGATCGCTTCATAAGACTGCATTGTACAGTTCCGTTTGACATATAGTGTAGACCGAGTAAATACAAATTCATGTTACAGTCAGTTATTATTAACTCACTTAGGACCTATCACATGCATATACTGTAATAGTAGTAGTAATAACAATAATAATAATAATAATAATAATAATAATAATAATAATAATAATAATAATAATAACTTACCCAAACTCTATCCCACTTTAAATCCCGTGTACAATGCATTCTGTTCCATTCTGTGATTAGAACGACTTGGGTCTGATAAGGGTTCAAACTGAAAAGGTTTAATATTTTGATCAATTATAACCTAAGTCAAAGTCTTCACTGAGTGAGTGAATGTATGTGAAACGTGAAATATTCGTTATGAAGGGACTACAGATACGTGTTTATCTCACGTGAGCAATAAATTAGTACATGGTTTATATTATTCTATTGCACCATAGTTGTTGAGTCACACGGTTTAGGCACCGGGGCTTGTTTGAGAGAACTCTAAAATATGTGCAACATCGAATTGCAGTAGTGGATAACCACGAGCTACTTCCAACATATTTCTCTGTATATCTTCTCTCCACGCGTTTTCCTTCCTGCTGTATGTTTTCTTTTCCATCCATCGTTTAGTGACTTTAGGGTACTGGAGTCTGGAGCCAGTTACATCTCTTTTCACGTTGTAATTATGGCCCACTATCGCAATCATAGTTCTTGTTACTATTCCATCATATGGAAAGTGTTTTCTCTTAGGAATGTAAACCAAACTCTCGTTATGATATGATTCAAGTTTGCTGGTGTGACAAAACTGATTAGTCTGCTTTAAGTCTTTTAAAGGGCAGGGTTGCATACAACATTTTTCAGAGCATTGTAATCGTTGGGTCCAGGTTCGTTCCATTCCCTCTCGCTATTATATGGGTGAATGTGTGCACATTTTTTATATGTCTCTGTTCGTGTATATTACAAACATGATTTAATACAGCAATGAATCTGTCTTCTAAGTCGTCAGAATCACCTTCACATGTAGTACATAACCACCATGAGTGATTTATGATGCTGTCTTTCCACCTTTGTATTTTCTCATATGTTTTTTCAGCGGCTTCAAGGTTTTTAGATAAGCTTTTTGCAATGTGCCAAATGTCAAATTGATGGTCCACCATTCATATTTGGTCCTTATGAATTTCCTAATTCCTCTATTGCGGTCAGACAGAGAGGGTAATGTTCATTTTTTCTTTTAGGCGATCTAGAACTTTTTCGCATGCTGCTTTTTCAAGATTGTCTATAATTAGGCCCTTTTGCAGAACTATGAAGTCTATAAGATTATCTGAATCGAGGTCCATTACACTGTAAGTCACATATTTTGCACTGTAACCAGGGTGAGTCAAATTGGTCATCACCGCGATTCACACGTTTTTATCTTTTAGGGAATTGATAAGTTGTTCATGAATGTGAAAATAACTACACCTACTGTTGGTTCTACTAATTTTGAAATTATTTTATAAAATGTTGTCTTGCCGATGAAATATAGTTGTAAAGTTTTTGAAAAATTTTCAAACAATTTGTACCTTATACCTGATGAATTAGAATTTGAAGTTTCTTCTTCTATTTGAAAAGATCTGTCTAAGTGAGTTTATGGCTCACTCACATCTGATTCACCACACACATTTCTTAGCGTCTCTCACCCTATCTCACACTGCACAGCTTTGTTTATATTAGGTTTCTGTGAATTTTCAGCCTCATCGAGAACTACACATACGTCAATATTTTCAGCTATAGGTGCATCAGTGCAACTTGCTATTACTACTTCGACGACCTTTTTTCATTTATAAGCAGAGGAGCGCTTAGTATTAGAACTGTCTTGGGGAGATTCTCCTTTCAAAAATAAGGGACAGCAGTTTTCTTCATTTTCAAAGAAGTTCTATTGTCTTTCATTAAACGTCTTTTTAATAGACACGATTCTTCAAAATTAATTTCATGGAAATGATTAGAATACACAACAGCAGTTTTCGATGATGTAAAATCTTATCTGTTGATTTTCTTCGCCCATGTTTTAAATATTTGCGGTGACTTTTCTTTGCTCGGAAATACATGAAATGATACCCCTTCTCCATGTTGTGCTTTTGTTCTTCCCTCTGAACACGAAAAATCACAACACCACGGCATTTTAAACTGTATTGCGATACAATTTCTTCTGTTTAGTATACTGTAGTTCAAAGTCGTTCATATAAAAGAAAATATGCCCTACATAAAACCACAACGTTGGTATGTGCTGTTTTATGATTAAATGAAAAGCAAAATATAACTTCACTCAATCACAACTAAGTCCGAAATTCTGTTCACATGTATTACGGCGCGAGAAGATTATTTAATAGAAAGCGCTGCACTCGGGATGTTCTCGGCCTACTACGCAATCACACCAGTTCAGTGGCTGTGACGTCATAAGTATTTGTGCGGAGTCGGTAACTCAAGAACCATGCCTCGCATCGACATGCGGTAAATTACATTCTACTTAAATTAAAAAACGTGTTCGATTAAAGCCAACTTAATTTTATCGCGGACTGCTCCTTTAATTTTTGAAAATATTTAAAAACAATAATTAACATTGCAATTTAGGTGAAATTGCAGTGGTAAGTTTCCAATTTATAATTATTACTATGTTAAACGTCTCTAAAAATAATATGTTAAAAGCCTAAAGTAGTAAAATGAATATGGCGCTTAAGCGGTAAGAAGAGGGAAATTGTTATGTGTGTTACGTTGGGAATACTGAATGTGGTATTTCACACTTACCGCGTATTGGTTTTGTGCGGAAAGCAAGCAAATACGCACGATCTCGCACAATAGTTATTGGGAGTGAATTTCGTTGTCCCAACTACTACTGAAGAGGTTGTCATTTCTGTTTAATCCTTCAGTATTTCTATTCTTTTGATAGAAGATTGTGTTTTGATTGTAGGATGTGAAATTATTTGTTACAGCTGATTTTGTATTAAACTTCTGGAAGGACATTAAGTTTGTGACGCTTATAACCTGTAAGTGAAGTTTATTTTTTATAGTTAGCTAAGTTTAAAAATAGAGGTAATATCAGTTTCTCTTTTCTCACTGATTATCACTTTGCCATTCCAGATTTAGAAATGAACACCCAAATATCTGAAGCTAGATTTGTGTATTATTATTTTTCATACAACAAATTACATATAAAATGTATGATATACTTAATACAGTTGTATTTACAAGTATTTAAGTGGCTTTTCACTTCCTTCAGATGATTGTGAGTCAAATCATTTATGCCCATTTTACCCCCACACTCGGGAGAATATGGGCAAAACACATTAACTTGCATTTTCCAGTTTTATTTGCATACGTTTAGGAGTAAGTAGTCAGTATTTATACATAATATAGCTATATTGTTACGAAACATATTCCCGCTGTAAAATCAATTATTATAAAAAAACGGAGGGATACTGCACCCGAAATAGTACTAATGTGCCCATATTCCCCCGACTTCCCTTATATTTTTTGAGAGAATTTAATTTAAAGTTTTGGTTACACGTAACTCGTACTTCAACACAACTTCTACGAATTGTATAAAGTTATACTTATAATTAAGAAATTGAGATAACATTTTAACGAAACCGTACATTTTTATAGCGAAAATAAAAAAATGATAACTTTATTTTGTCAAAATTCGACTATTTTCAGTAACGAATCACCTTAAAGTGTACTATGTCAAGACCTTACTTCAGTGGTTCACAAGTAGGAACAATTACACTACTCAACATGGTTTTCATAACATGGACAAGAATAACTATTTTTATGTAATTTGTATGTCATGATTACGAATATGGCATTTAAAAAGTGCCTACATGCCACTTTTTTTAGTTAGCGAATCGTATAAAAATGTGTTAAAACCTACCCACTTTGAAAGAGGTTCCTTTCTTTAACTTAGATCTTTTACACAATTATATATCATTTTCGTTATGTGGGTTGAATGAGTGTTACCATTTGCGGTTGTTTATTGTTTTATTACCCTTATTATGCAGCTGCACAGAGGGTAGGTCACATCCATCTATAACTGACTAAAGGAAAGGAAATACGATTCCTGTTTTATTATGAGACAAGAAATGAACAATTTAGCGACTAGTTCTGATTGTGGAAGTGTTTTGAGCGGTACTAGTTATCCTATAATAGTGTTAAATGGATCGCAATCGTCGTTCATGTAAAAATTCTACAAATAATTTCTGCTGTGTTTGTGGGGAATTAACTTTGAAATCATAACGTCGATCAATTACAGACAATGTAAAAAAGGTATATTACTTGTATTTTGGCTGTAAAGTGGGTGAACAAGACAAAAATTGAGCACCACATGTGTGTTGTGTAACGTGTTACGTGAAGTTAACAGAGTGGTTGCGGAAGGAAAACAACAACATGTCTTTTGATGTTCCAATGATTTGGCGACAGCCTACCAGTCATCTGGAAGATTGCCATTCCAGAGGAACACGAACAATTACAATCCTCAGAATACCCTTCAACATTCCCGAAGATTATAAAACACCACATCTGATACGACAGGCAGAACTTAATTACCTAGTTAGGGATTTAGATCTTTCCAAATAACACGCTGAACTATTAGGTTCTAGATTACAAGAATGGAACTTATAAGCGAAAATTACCAAGATTTCAGTGTTCAGAAACGAAACTATAAGCTGACTAGTTATTTTTTTACAATGAAAAATTCTGTTTGTGCCTGAAAAATGTGAACGGCTGGTGGATGAATTAGATATCGAATATAATCCAGAAGAATGGAGACTGTTCATCGATTAATCAAAACTAAGCTTAAAAGCAGTTTTATTGCACAATGGGAATACAAAACCTTCCATTCCAGTGGTTCATTCAGTCGCTATGAAAGAAACTTACAGAAAACATGTCAGTAATATTGAATGCAGTAAATTATAATGAACATCGCTGGGCAATTTGTGGGGTTTGAAGTTATAGCTTTGTTGCTTGGATTACAAGGAGGGTTTACTAAGTTATGTTGTTTTTTATGATTGTGGGAGAGTCTAGCAACAGCACAACATTATATAGTAAAGAACTGGTCTATCAGACAAGGTTGTATTCCTGGTGAGCATAATATTAAATATCCTCCGCTAGTGCAACTTGAAAAAGTACTTCTTCCTCCACAGCAGATAAAACTAGGGCTAATGAAAAATTTTGTGAAAGCTCTAGATAAGAGTGGAGAAGTCTTTCAATATTTGAAGACTCTGTTCCTTGAAATCTGTGATGTTAAATTAAAAGAAGGCATATTTGTCGGTCCACAAGTTAGAAAACGTTTGAAGAAGAGCATTTTTTAGAAAAGATTTAACCCTAAGAAATTACCAGCATGGAAATCTTTTGCATCTGTCGTCAAACGGTTTTTAGGAAGTCACAAGGCAGAAAATTATCGCCAGTTAATAGAGACGTTACTAAGAAACTACAAAAAATTGGCAGTCGTATGTCGTATGCCCTGAAGATCCACTTCTTACATTCAAATTTCGACTTCTTTCCTGAGAACTTGGGGGCTGTAAGTGATGAGCAGGGAGAGTGATTTCACCAAGACTTTGCTACAATGGAGCAACGGTATCAAGGAAGATGGCATCGAGCGTTGATGGGTAATTATTGCTGATTTTTAAAGGAAAGATTCTAGTTCTCATAAGAGAAGAAATTAAGGTATTTGTTACCTTTCTCTATTTTATTGCATGAAGAATGGTTTTTAGAAGTCTTAATAGCTGGTCAGTTATTAATGTATCGGTTTTATCATATCTAAGCTGCCCTTGGAATTTTTTTATTTAAAAAATGAGAACAAAGTAATTTTTAATAGGTCAAAAATCCTATTTTTCAAGTATCAAGTAAATATCTATAACAAAAAAAAAGTGCCGTGTTACGAACTTTTCACTGTCATTTTCGTGTTCAGCGCATGCAAATTAGTTAAGATCAGCCTATTTTATTAATATTATGGAAAAAAGTTCAAATTTGTTGAGTAGTGTTATTAGAAGCAAAACCATTAGGCCTATTTGAGGAAAAGTTTTCCAAAGTTACTCAATAACCTACCTAAGAATGAATTGAATTAATTTAATTTTTTTTGCACTTCGAAATACATTACCGTAGCAAGCGAGACGAAACATTAAAAAAAAAGTATATTGTAAGAAATTCCATTACTTTTTAACGAAGTGTTCATTTAATATAATATAAATAGCTATTATTTTTAACAATGTTTGCCAGCGATTTCGAAAGTATCCTGCTCTTAAGTAACTGTATATATTCTGAATATTCAGTCTTCAGCTGTCAAGCGATCGTCGTTTTTGCCTATAGACGCGAGGTACCAGGACCTAGGTGGGGTTGAATTTTTAGGCAGAAAAAATTCTAGATATACCATCCGTCACATGTAAAAATAATGTCTTGGACCCAAATTCCGACAAGTGGCAGAAATTCACTGTACTGACATAGTCGACAGTCGCACAATTACTATGCGTCCCATGTTACACGACCGTTGACCGCTGATGTCACCACTACTGTGGTATACAAGACATCATAACCGTTTACGAAGCGCGGGCACTGAGGAATCAAAGCGTTTGTGGAGCGATGACACACACTGCTAATTCGTGGAATCAACACCGGTCAATTTACAAAGGATGGGTGGTACCTAGCAATTAAAGCGACTGTAAATTAAACTAAAAAGGAAGAAAGAAAGAACGAAAGAAAGAAAGAAAGAAAGAAAGAAAGAAAGGAAGAAAGAAAGAAAGAAAGAAAAAATAAAAAATAAATTGAACTGATAAACGTGTGAAACTTGCAGTGTGGAACTATGTGTACAGTATTCGTATTTTTTTACTTTATTATTTAACAACTCTGTATCAGGGGATCTAACCCGTGCCCGAACGCAACTTCGGATCGGAAGACAAGCACCTTAAGTACGTACACGTTGGAGCAACGATAAACGATAAAAGAAATGACCTAGCGACGCTTTGGTATTATCAAAGAATCATATGTTCATATCGGAGCAACGAGAACGCGGGAAGCGAACATTTTGATTTATCAGTAGAAGATATTCTATACATCCACTTAATGAAAGAAGATATATAGAAAATATCAGCTGCTAGGTTCAAGGTTAATATAACTTAAATACGTAAAAAATTGAACCCGTTTCTCTTCCCGAAGCTAGTATAAATTTATTGTGATGTGATTGGGTCTTGCGATCACATAACGTATCACGGATAAATATACAACTGATCAATTTGTCAATATTCATGAAAATTAATTTAATATGCCGAAATAATAATAAATGGATTAATATTCGGATATATTGATAATCATCGGTCCTTAGACAGATTAATATTATCTTAATCAGAGATGATATGAACGAGAAGAGCGAAGAAAATGGAATTTTTCTTTTTCGTCGCTTTTATCGTTTATCTTCGCTTTTATCGTTACTCCAATATGCACACCTCAATGACAATGCATGCTTCAATTCTCACTGATATAGCATCGCTGCTTCTTTTATCGTTTATCGTAGCTCCAACGTGTACGTACCCTTAGCCGACCGAGTTACGCCGGTGGCTCAATATTTATATTACTTTTACACAGTTTCTTGTTTGATATTTAAATTGTTATAACGTTTTTATATCATTAAGTACGTATATGAGTAATGTTCTATTGTGATTTATGTATTGTTTTACAGTGTATCTGGTAAAAGTATTAAACATACTATTCAGGAAGTATATTTTCCCAAGATGATTAGCCGTAACCAAATACAGCAATAACACAGTGGTAAGCCTACTGTTCGGAGGAGGAATTGTTCCGTTTATATGATAGCTGTATTGTCGCTCCAGGTCCTATTCCGTCTCTGGCTATTGTTATGACTATCGTTTTATTGGATTCTTGGATTCTGTTCATACATACTGTACATTATACACATGGCCGAAAACTTCCGTCTCTGTCCTCTTTCGACTTCACTATGTAGTCTTCTTTCTCCGTCTTTTACGAAGGTACAGACAGTAATCCTGGAAAATGTGGATTGTGTTCTTTTATCCCAGTGGTTCCCAAACTTTTTCAACTCGCGAACGTCTTTCACAATGATCTGAATCAACTTAAAGTTGCTGTAGTTGCGATAAATAGGCCTAAAAAAATGAAGCAATAACGCATGAAATATTGAAACTACGTGAGTTCAAGCAATTATAGGTCCTACATTTATTTTGCATTTAAAATCCAAATGAAATAGGTAAGTTAATAATACAATGTGAATTTTGCTATCTTTAATCACATTATTGGAGTTCACACATTTCAATTTCAGCATGCACTGATAATCCTTTATTGATATTATGGAAATATTTGATTTAATGACAGAATTTCATGCGGGCTTAAGTTGCAGGGTAGTTTCAATACTTTAACTTCTCTCTTAACCTAAACGTTTCTATTGCAGAGTTACTCACCTCTTCATTTGAAATTCAATGAGAAGGACGCACTTAATTTCGATAGCACAGAGCTTTGAAGTCAGGAACTAAAGAAGTTACAGAGAGTTTCGTCACTTTCCCAACTCAAATCACAAGCATTATAATCTGTGGGCTACACATTAATTTGTTATTGTTTGTTGACTTGTTTTGAAAGGCATTGTGGGACTTCTGTTACCAACCAAATTTTAACTCTACACTTTGCTGGCGTAAAGTGACACTTTGTAAAGTGCACTTCTTCAATCGTCTATGAATACCACTAATATGAAAGAGCCTCTTTCGTCAAAAGTATCACTTTGCAAAGTGGTGATATAAAGTGTCGACTATGAATACCAGCCTAAGGGCGTTTGAGAATAAGGTGCTTAGGAAAATATTTGGTGCTAAGAGGAGAATGGAGAAAGTTATACAACGTAGAACTGCACGCATTGTATTTTCCACCTGACATATTAGGAATATTAAATTCAGACGTTTGAGTTGGGGAGGACATGTAGCACGTATTGGTGAATCCAGGAATATATGTAGAATGTTAGTTGGGAGACCAGAGGGAAAAAGACCTTTGGGGAGGCCGAGATGTAGATAGGAGGATAATATAAAATAGATTTGAGGGAGGTGGGATATGAAGGTAGAGACTGGATTAATCTTGCTCAGGATAGGGACCGATGGCGAGTTTATGTGAGTGCGGCAATGAACCTCCGGGTTCCTTAAAAGACATTTGTAAATAAGTAAGTAAGTAAGTAAGTATACTCTATTTTATTTGAAGGAGTGCAGTTTGGTGGCTCCTTTGAACACACATTTACAGATTTATGACTTCTTACATAATCACCTCTGACAATTCCATCCTGTCCTCTCGTCCCAACATTGTATAGTTACCATAATCCTGGTGACCTTCGAAATGAGACAGTGAGACTGACAGGATTCTTGGAATTCGGAAAAGATGCGACAACTCTGCCTCCACTTCGATTTGACGGGAGCCTGTCAATTCCTCTGAACGAGGGTTGTGATTGGTTACTGACAGGAGAAGACAAGATTTCCGTCACAGTAAGGAAGACATTTAGGCTGGTATTCATAGTCGACACTTTATATCACCACTTTGCAAAGTGACACTTTTGACGAAAGTGGATCTTTCATATTAGTGGTAGGCCTATTCATAGACGATTGAAGAAGTGCACTTCACAAAGTGTCACTTTACGCCAGCAAAGTGTAGAGTTACAATTTGGTTGGTAACAGAAGTCCCACAATGCCTTTCAAAACAAGTGAACAAACAATAACAAATTAATGACGTATAACCTACAAATTACAATGCTTGTGATTTGAATTGGGAGCCTATTGATTGCGCGAGGAAGAAAATATATATTTAAAGTTGTTTTATTTCAGTTTCTAGTTTTTGTTGCCGATAGTTTAGATTATTTCAGTCAGTTCAGATATATAACATTTTATTAAATAGTTAGTGATACTGCTGGTGAAATTAAGTTAGGTTTTGTACAGTACATAACTGATCCATTAATTTATATAGTTAGATTAGGTTCTGTACATATCTTTTTCATTGATTTATGTCGCTAAGTTAGATTTTGTATGTATCCGTTCCACTGATTTATACAGTTCGGTTAGATTTTGTAGCCTACATATCTTCTATTAGTTTATATAGTTAGGTTAAGTTGGACTGAGTAGGTTAATTTTTGTGTGTGTATATATATATATATATATATATATATATATATAATCATTAAATTTATATCGTTAGGTTAGGTTTTATACGTATCTCCTTCATTGATATATCGTGTTATTTCCGTTATTTTCATTTTTGTCTTGTTTCGTGAATAGTGATTAGAAATAAAAAAAGGAATGAGATGAACACATTACTACTACTACTACTACTACTACTACTACTACTACTACTACTACTACTACTACTACTACTACTACTACTATTATTATTATTATTATTATTATTATTATTATTATTATTATTATTATTATTACTATTTTCTCTCGTTTCAATTATTGCCTGCTCTTCAGGAATATTTTGAATGCCAAATGTTTCTACAATGCAAAACAAAATAGGCCTAATAGTATGAGATCTCTTTTCATGGTGAGGTTATGACTGCACATGAACTAGAGACATTAGATGTATTGCTTACCGTCGTGAAAATATATATTACCTGTATCAAAACAGTAATGATTATATCAACATCAAGATAAATCTTATCTCAAAATACAGGTAGTCAACAAAAATCAAAATCATTTTAAACCCAATATAATTATGGAATCTGCTTAGAAGGCAGGCACGTGAGGTCTCTCAATGCTAATTTAAGATAATTATGCCTACATTAGACTGAAGTTAGTGTAATATTATTTAAGTTAAAAAATTCGTTTCAGTAATAAAAAATAGGTTATATAGGCATATCTACCTACATATCACTTCATCGAATTGAGGTTATAAATATACGAATGTTACTACAGAAATACTTGAACTATAATATTATATACATTAATGTATGGTACATATCTGTAGCATAGAATTTTAATGCAGTCAATAACTGTATTATTGGAGGCACTGGCAAACATCTATTCGTTTTTGTCAACCAGTCATCGAAAATGTAAGAAATCTCAATAAGTTTCTTTATGAAATCGGAACCGTTTTTTTTTTAATTCTATATCATTATAAAATTCCACGGGATTGTCTTTAGGCCTATCTCTAATGTAGCGCTTTTGTACATTGTCCACTAATTGTACCATCTCTTCCGCACGTTCTAATAATTCGACAACTTCCAAGAAGTCCGCCATTTTATACAAAGTGCCACTTTCGGCTCAAAGTGTGGTCGGAACTACACTTTCATCCAAAGTGTTCCTTTGCACCAAAGTGTCGACTGTGCAACGGAAAAGTGATACTTTACATCTTCCAAAGGACACTTTAATCGAAAGTGTCGACTATGAATACCAGCCTTATTTATGACAACCAATTAGTAGGCGGGTAGTAGAAGGTCTGTCGGCAAAGTCCTTTCTATGAAACTGCACTCCATGAAATAAAATAAAAAAACGTTCAGGACTTAAAAATGCACGTGCTCTACAAATAATAACTCTCGAACCGCCTCTTTGCTCGGGTCATAAATAAGTCTGCTCTTTGTGACATACTGCGAATTCTAGTCATGTCTCTATTCAAACGCATAAAGCCATAACATAGTGGCTGAGTGTTTGTACCGTCCGTTCCTCCCTTTCATCGCCTAGCACATACCTCCGTGTCCACAATCAGTGTCTTCTCCTTAAAACAGACTGACGCAACTATTCTTTGTCACTATCTAACCTCAGATTTCATTTCAAAGAACTGACAATAATGTGTCTAATCCACATAGAGTCATAGTTTCTACAGGTCAATAATCCAGGTGTAACTTGTAATACTATTTAATATCATAACAATAAAAACCCAAAAACCTCAAAATCCGCCATTAGGGAAAAATTTTGGCGAACCCCTTGCAAAATTTCGCTAAACACTGTTTTATCCAGTACGAAAAAAAAGCCATTTTTCGTTAAATTAATGTCACAATTATTATGAGCGCCACAAACATTTTCGTATTCGCTAGAATGAGGATTACCGTAAAATAATATTCTTAGCCACCGGTGTGGACTATAGATTATCGAGCAATACACTTTCTTCGAGCCTTTACTTGAGCATAAAGGTTGGTTCACAATAAACCGGAAACGGAAACGACAACGAGAAAGAGAACGGAAATAATGTTAAAATAAATGTACCGCCCCTGAGCACAAGTTCTATTTTTTCAGGAGTGAGCTAAAGTTTTTCTGTATATATTATATTTTATGTTACAATTATTAGCAAAATAAATAAATAAATAAATAAATAAATAAATAAATAAATAAATAAATAAATAAATAAATAAATAAATAAATAAATAAATAAATAAATAAATAAATAAATAAATAAATAAATAAATAAATAAACAAATAAATAAATAAATAAATAAATAAATAAATAAATACATAAATAAATTAATGAATAAATGAATAAATGAATAAATGAATGAACGAATGAATGAATAAATAAATAAATAAATAAATAAATAAATAAATAAATAAATAAATAAATAAATAAATAAATAAATAAATAAATAAATAAATAAATAAATAAATAAATAAATAAATAAAATTTAAATGTGAGCATTCACAATTAACTATTGTGAATGCTCACATTTAAATACATTTATTTCAACATTATTTCCGTTCTCGTTGTCGTTGCCGTTACCGTTCCCAGTTTATTGTGAACCAGCCTTTAGTTCTAATCCGTGTAAGGCTGTTTACCTGGTTTGGTTTTCCGATGTTTTATTTAACTATAAGGCAAATGTCGGCTAATCCCATGGTGAATCACTTGACCTAAATACCAGATCTGATTCACTGATTCTACCGATGCTATACAAATCGCGCAGTTGATAAAGCGCCGTTAAATAGCCCACACATAAAAAGATAAAATTGTTACCAATGTCAATGTAAGTAATGAATTTCATAGCCTAATATAATGTCAAAGTGGAAAAGATACAGGATGGAAGTAATGCACTTGTGCAGATTTTAATTACAAATTCCTTGGGGTGAATATAATAAAAGTGTCTTAGAAACTGGTGATCGCAAATGTACAGATTTATAGAAAAAAATTGTATAGAGTTTTATTCGTATATTACTTGATAATGATTATGAATATGATATATTTATTTAATCTGCCGGAGTTAAGACCATCAGGCCATCTCTGGTATAACACCAGAATACAAAGAAACACACACGCAAATCCAGAGAGAAGAAGTAAATAAGACATAAAAATAAAATTACAAATACAAATACAAAAAGTACTAGTGCAAAAATGCAAAAAGCGGGGAATAAAAGAAATACAAGTAGAGAGATAAGATTACAATGGACACAAAACTTACTAATGCAATGTACTGACTGCCTAATATATATTAGTGATTAGAAAAAAGACTAAGTATCTAGAAATAAATAACTGATTGTACAAAGATCAGAGAAGCAAAACAGTAACAATTTCGAAACATTTGCAATAGGTTAGTGTACATAGTTTACTGCATTGCACTCTACGCAGTAATAAATGCTTAATAAGTTTGTTTTTGAATACTGTTATTAATTGCGACATTCTCTGATGTCATTGGATAAGGTAATTAAATATTTGGATTTATTTAATTCAGTCCCCCCTTGTAATCTCCCTTTTAAATAAAATATTTTGAATGCCATATAGCCTAAAATCTAAGTGGGAACTAACTTAATTTATATACCTATTTTCATAGAAATCTGTTCAGCCATTATCGCGTGAAAAGGTAACAAACATCCGGACAGACAGACAAAAATTAAAAAAATGCGATTTTTGGTCTCAGAACGGTTAATTATACATGTTAACACCAATTATTTTTGGAAAACGAAAATTAGAAGAAAAGTTTTGGTTGCAGATTTTTTATTAGTATAGATTACTAATCTCCTGTCCTTAAATACTAATAAAAGTACTATATTCCATTTTCTTTAACAACAAAAGGCTTACCTCCACCTATGAATAATTATCACTTAGTAATACATAATATTTCATGTAATGAATTAACAAATAATTATTAAAATTGCTCACATCTAACACCTTCCACACAAGTTAAACAGTTAGGAATTATTATAGATCCGCATTTACGTTGGGATAAACAAATTGATTTTATGTGTACAAATGTAAGAAAGACAATTTATAAATTCGTAATACTTCGAAATTTTATCACTAAGGAGGCACTGAGAATAATATTTTTAGCTTTAGTGCAATCATTAATACAATATAGTATAATAAATTGGGGTGGAATAGCAACATCTGTACCTTAACTATTCCATTAATTTTATTACACAGGAGATTAATAAAAATTTGTCTAACCAAAAATATGGATTATCCAACAAATTTAATTTATACAGATTTTGAAGTATTAACTATTGAAGAAATTTATAAATATAGTTCACTAACTTACTAGCACAGAAATCAAATAAAACATAAATCTAATCGACATGAATATCGTACTCGAAGACAAAAGTCCTCTTTCCCATTAATTGAGCCTAAATGTCATACAAGTGCAGCTCTTAAACATGGTGCTAATTTCGGCCCAAGACTTTATAATAAAATTACAAGCCATTTTTCAAATTTGAAATATTTAAAAATTGAAGCTTTTAAAAAAGAAATTTATAAAATTATTCATAATATAATATTAACAAATGTGCTTATTGTTTACCTTTTATTTCTGTCGACTATATTAATGTTTTTATTAAATATCACTGGGTTCTGTCCGATTGTTAATTTATATTAAATGAGTTTTCTCTCTCTTTTTCTTTTTCTTCTTTTTTCCTCTTGTGTGTTATTCATTGGTTTGAATTAAGTTACTTACTGTATTTAGTAAACTGCCCTTGTAAATTTTATGTTATATTATTGGCTAAGACCACACCATACACGAGTCTGGCTCTTACGGTAGTGGCTAGAAACATTTTTGTTTTATAATTTTAATTTGTACTCACTAGCTAGCTAGTTAAATAAATTAGATAGGTATCGGCGAGTTCGTATTACGTATCTCAGAGTTCCGTAACCGTGGCGATCAGGAAATACGAAAAAAAAAAAAAAAATAGAGGTGTTTTGACATGGATGCGACGAAACTGGATGAGACGAGTAGCATGGAAATCAATAGTGCCCACTTTGTGGACTTTCTTTGAAGATTGCATACTGTCTGATATTCCGTTAAGTTGTAAGCACATACAGTAAAATAGAAAGTTAATGTTAAATTAAATGGAACAGACGAATAGATATTAATGTGGGGTTAATGTTTTCGTGAATGGTTATTTTACGACGCTTTTTCAACTGGTGTGGTTATATAGCGTCTGAATGAGATGAAAGTGATCATGCCAGTTGAATGAGTCCAGGGTCCAGTGCGTGCCCAAAGTTACCCAGCATTTGCTCTTATTGGGCTGAGGGAAAACTCTGGAAAAACCTCATCCAAGTAACTTGTTCCAACCAGGATTTGAACCCAGACTTCTCGTTTTAAGGTCAGGCATGCTAGCCGTTACTCCACAGCGATGGACGGGGTTAGTGTTCCAAAGTTGTTAGTGTAATTTAACATGTAATGAAGGTTGATAGTAAATGGTATTTGGCCATCTGTATTTATCGCTGTTATTTATATATTTATATCAAATTGTATTTGCTCAAAGTAATACTTTCTGTACGAATGTATGTATACGCGATTTTACTTCGTACTGCTTGTTTATGCTCGCTGTCGGCAACCCTCTTCCAGTATAGAGCTCAAGAGGTCATTTCACCTGAAGTTCGACTGATCTGCGCTGTTGCCACATGAAACGTAAATGACCAAATTCTTTTCAACCAAATTAATTAATTCATCGTTGACCATAGAAAGAATTTACTGGGTATTGTTTGTTTATTTTGATATACTCTATCAACTCCTTAAATCTGCTCACCTAGTTACTTTCACTTTATATTTTCGGGTGAAATCACAGAAAATACTGTCACTCCGAAACATTGAATGTTTTCACATCTCTGGTACGAAGCAAAATCCCAAAATTCCCGCACCAAGAGAAGGGTAAGGTGATTTATATGACTCAAAATCATTCAGATTAAAACATAAACACAAACCTATGTTCAAATTTGAAACCTAAAGAGAATATAAGAGACCTGAGCCTTGAAAATAGTGTGGAAATGAAACAAACAACATAACTGTGCTTTAATGTGCTATACTGAACATAGTCTAACATTAATATTTTGAAATACTGATTCACTCTATTAACATGAAAATATATTTTGTCATCAGTACTAAACAAACTAATTGGAAAACCTAAAAGTTTTTACTCTTGAAAAAGAATGATTCTATTCTTCTTCAAAATTGAAGGGCGATTGTAAATTTCACTGTAAAATAGTAAATTGCACTGCAAAGAAACCGGAGGTTACTCATTTACCCTGTAAACTGCACTGGATGACCGAGGAGTAGAAGATACAAACTACACTGAAGCTATGAGCTGATATTTGTTGCATAGACTGTACTAACACTTCAGTTTATTATGCATGTCGATTATCGAACACTTCTTCAACATTAATACTGTACTGTACTTTGGCAAAGCTATAACATGTATTTTTTATGAATCTGAATCGATCAATTTTCCTTCCTGATAATCATAAATTTGTCTTTCAACGCAAATTTGATTTTTCTTAATGTTGGATTTTTTTCATAAATGTAGTGTATTGATGCTATTGATCTTTATGTAAATTTCGGTCTGAAGACTGATTAATTGGTCTACAAAAATATGTATAGAGGGATGAGAAGAATTAAAAGAAGAGTTCAAATGCGAATGGAAAGATTCGCACCCATTCGTTATCTTACCTTTGTCCGCTGACTGCGCTGCCCACATATTCGGAGGAAATGGCGCATTATCATCAATATAATTGTCAACTAAATAAGAAAAAAATTGTACTACAGACTCAGTTTGAGGTTGTATGGGAATCAGATCATGCACAAACACGTTTTTCACTGCAACATGAATAGCTATTTCTAGATCTGAAATTCTGTAGCAGGCTCAAATTTCTTACTAAATTTCTCCTCACATTTGCTACAAATGGCAAGAAATGCTTTTTCAAAAGAAGCTATATTTTTATCGCGAAGTAAACAGAACACTTAAAAGATGTAGTGACCATTAATGGAGCTATGAATAGTGAGCAGAAAATTTAGCACAATAATTGAAAGTTCCATCAACATACACTGAAAAACAGTTCAGTAAAAGTACCAAATTTGTATGATATCAAAAAATACTAATACCGCTTTTAAAGAATTACATCGGATCAGGTGTGTAAAAATTTATATGAGCCATAATATATTCCTCGTCCAATGTGTAAGTAAATACAGATGAAGAATATTGATACTCCATTTGCTGAGTTTCATTTCGATTGCTTGGTAATTTCGGATACATTTGCCTGCGTGCATTATACACATTTCTTTTTATTCGATTTAAATCATTATTGTCAAGAGAATTATTACTATGGAAAGGAAGTTCTCTTAATAATTGTCCGAATCACTTTGCTCGGCCGCGAAGATATATCTTCCGTTGCTTTACATTTTGCAATAGCACTCACGATTTGGCGTTCTGATTTATTCACTTCTTTATCATGGTTATGAACTAACTCAAATCTAACAATTTTATTGTTTCCTACCGTATATAATTATTTTGCATTATACTTTCAAAGTGTACATCTCCGCTTCACTTCACCAGATTTAAGCTCGCTATCTTAAAATTAAGCCGTTGCGTCGTGGTCTAAGGCATCCTGCCTAGGACTCGCGTTACGGAATGTCCGCTGGTTCGAGTTCTCATGGGGGAAGAAATTTTCTCATGAAATTTCGGCCAGTAGATGGGACCGGTGCCCACCCAGCATCGTGATGCACTTGGGGAGCTACGATAGGTAGCGAAAATCCGGTTTCGAAAACCAGCTATAACGGCTGGGGGATCATCGTGTTAACCACACGATACCTCCATTCTGGTTGGATGATCTTTTACCTCTGCTTCGGCATGTGGACGTGAGAACAGCAGCTGGTTGTTCGGTCTTGGCCCTTCATGGGCTGTAGCGCCATGGATTTCCTTTCTTTTATATTAAAATTAAAATCGCCAATAATGAGTAAACTCTCTTCCTCTTTCACTAGTAGCAAGAGTAGCAACAGGCATTCAGACCGTTAGAGTACGCATAACTGAAGTGACTGGAGTCTGTTCAAAAACAAATATCAGTTTCAATACGCAGCAAAAGCCTACGTCATGAAGGAGTCAATTCATAAAGACAAACCCTATCAAATTCAAGCAAGGCGATGTATCAATTGTCGAGAGTGTACAGACCGGGAAAAAAATTTTGGGCAAAATTTAATAAAACGAGAAGTGCAATTTATAACATCCAGTGCAATTTACCACATTCAAAATCAATGCAGTTTACATACAGGAAGTTTGAATTTCAGTGCAATTAATTTACCACCGCCCAAATACGTACGATGCTCTGTATCATTCAAGCGGAAACGGAATGGAAAACGGAATGGATGTTTGGGAATTAAGTATTTTTTAAACCTGTCATTTTTAAATACTGACCGGTAATGTAACTGGAGAAATAAATTGGACTTATAAAATGTAACAAAATAATTTAACGCATTATTTTATTCAAATTATGTGTTAATAAACTGAAATATATTTTGTCAGTTTGAAATTGTAAAAGAATATGAATTGTGAAAGCATCTCGAAATGAAACCAATAATGATACGACTATTATGACTTGGATGTAAATTTAAATTCAACAACACATGAATAAAATAAGCTGTGAATGACAATATTTAGGAAAAAACAAAGAAAATACTGAACCTTGCACAGACAGAGTGAAAGACAGTGTGTGAGAAAGTCCACCACAGCAAAGAGAATATTTAAATCCTTAAATGACACTACAAAGACAAGAAGTACTTTAATAAAGAACCAAGAGATATAAATTACAAAACTATTATTAAATCCATTATCACTGACGAACTAGAAATTATACTCGATTTAAAATATGAAGATAACGTAGGAACTAAGAAAAATATTGAGTTTGTCGATGCATATTCGGGTAAGAATATGAATGAATTTCAAAGGAAATAAATGAATGGGAGATATATTTCAAGGATGAACGGGAATAGGAATGTGAAAATGGAAAAATTGTTATCTTACAGGAACAAGAAGTTCTGGAAGACCACAAAATAGATGGAACTAATGTATTCAGACAAACAGGCTCATAGCATTACAGAAATGAAGATGTGGTGGGAAGTGTCTCTAGAATCCAATTGAGATTGCTTGATACAAGGTTCAAGCATTATTTATAGTTACAAATTGGTTAGTATTTCTTAAAATCAGGATAAAGACCAACATATAAAGAAGATGAAACTCATAATCGAAAGGGGGTACAGTCACAACTACATGTCAAACTGAAAGTGATACTTACTTGACTTGCTTAAAGCAAACATATCTTGAATGGTTTATGAAGTACTTAATAAAGTAAATAGTCTACGCTATAATTTGGACATAACAAAAGCAACTTGTCGAATCTGATAGTAAGTAATTTGTAGTCTACGTAATCAGAGGAACTTACTTATTTTGCTAATAAAGTAAGTCGAAGTATGCATGTATTGTACTGTGTCTTCATCCCGTATATACTACGGGAACGTGATTCTCTCATCTCTTTCTCTGCGAAAAGTAGGTCAGCTCTGCAGGAAGCGACCTTCAAGCCAAATGATCAAAGCGAAATCCTCAATAGAAAACAGCGGAAGAAAATCCGGAAATCCGATCTCTTTTATAGAGCACGAAAAGGATCACGGGCTTAATGCTTTCGTGTTTGACTGAGACATACAACTTTTTTTTTCTCACCTCAAACGTCTTTGACGTACTTCGGTCCATTTTCCATTACTGGACAGGACCTACGGCACGTCGATACCGACACAGCGTATTGATTAGACACAGATCACAAGACAATTATTTCTGTTTTTCATTATTTCATTCATACGACGGCAAGGCAAAGAAAGCAAACTGATGAAGTTCTACAGAGTTACTGTGGTAACTAGCTGCAGAAGTTACAAATGTCACTTATAGCAGAAGAAGCGAACTTTCTAAAACGTGTCAGAGATTGTTTTATGAATGTTTAAGGGTGGTGATTTTTCACAAGAGCGATATAAAGGATTGTGCATTTGCATTGCCATTTTTTGACGTCCTGTATATCCATTTTAGATGAATTTTGATTATGCGATATAATGCGAAATTTGTACTAAAATACGATATAAATGCAAAACCGACAATTTTGAAATATATTTTATCTTATATAACATTAAATTTATATTTGTATAATATATTCCTTTGTCTCTTATGAAAAAAATATACCGAGGAGGTGGTGCAATCTTGCAGGTGCGGATGGTAGAAATTACATAATTATTTTTTTTCGAGGAGATTGGTAAACTTTTTAACCCTACCATTACTGACCAGTTGATCTTATCAGTTGTATGGACAATACGCTTAATGAATTTCAATTACTGTTGTATCCCTGCTACTATTGGGTAGCATTTATGTTATACTGTATTTCACTCCTAACATTAATTTTATTATGCCGTACTACGACTTACTTCGGATGGCTTGCGCAACATTTTACTACTGCATTCGACTCTCTGCAATAAACATACTCATCAGAATTTTTGACACCGTCACATACAGTGCTCTCATTTTACGAGAAAACTAGATTACAGGGAACACCTGCGTATCATGCTTGTACCGGTGGGGAGCGTGTTCAGCTAGCTATTACCGGCAACTCAAGACATTTAGCAACTACAGAATAAATAACTTAAATTACTGTTAAAATACATGTATACAGGTTATCTTTTTTCACGTAACATTGTCAAATAAATTCGCTGTTCAACTTTGCAATGTTTGGGAAAACTGGCATAAGTCAATTTTCACAAAAATGTTTTTATTAATTTACTGAGAACATCTGCTTTCTTGGTAAAAGAGACATAAGTATTTGTTCCATTAGAATAATTCATACAGAAGAAAATCAAATCAACATAAACCAGTGTGAAGCCAGTTCTTTCCTTCTCCTATAAAATTAATATTTTTGACTTGTGCCACTTTTCCCGAGCACTACAGAACTGTAAACTTCATTTTCCAATTGATTACACTGGTCAACAGTCATTTTGCGCCAGACATAAAACTAACAAATTCTTACTAATTTCGACCTCCTGAAGTAAAAAATAACAAGCAAAATGTTCCATCAGTTCGGGTTTTCGAGATGCACAATATAATTCATTTTCTATGCATTTTATTAAAAAAATCACCGTATTTCATGTGTAAATATTTTGTTTCACAAATGTGACGGCCCATTATATGAAAACAATACTAGTAAGTTATAAGTAGGCCATTGTATCAGAAACACTTGTAGAAACGAAAATTATTTTATTGCTCTTTTACGAGTATATTTGGAGGTGGTGAAACAGGTTCGCGATATGAATTCGCTTGAGTTTACCTGATTTTATTTGATATGTGTATTTCTTTCACTGTGAGCTTTAATGATATTACTGTAGTTTATATTTTGCAATATATCACCCTGTCAAAACCACTTCTAGAAGCGGAAATTGTTTTATTGTCCTTTTCGCTTCCATTTGGAGGGGGAGAAACAAGTTCGCCGTAAGAAATCACTTCATTTTACCAGGAGATTTCCGTGGTGTTAGTATTCTATGTAAGATGTGTATTCTTTGAAGTGTGTTTTAATAATAATTAAGAGTTAATAGTTTGTATTATATCGGATAAGTGCAAAATGTGTCGTAACTGTGTTAATAAAACTGACAGTTTCTGCTATATTTGCGGTGAGTTCGTTCCAGTTAAACAAAAACGCAAATTAACTCCATTAACTCAGAAAGTATACGAATTATATTTCAGGTGCAAAGTAGGCGATTTTGATAAAAAAATGGATCCCTAATATTTGTTGCAAAACTTGTACCTTAGACTTACAATACTACTGGTTAAAGGAGAGAAATCGAGCCATGAGGTTTGCCGTAGCAATGTTTGGAGAGAACCAACAAGTCATAATACAGACTATTACTTTTGTTTGACTCCACCAGTACAGGGTATGGCATCTAAAAGCAAACATACAACCTCCTGTCCAAACATTCCATCAGCCATTTGACCAGTCCCTCACAGTTCCGAGTTGCTTGTGTCAAAACCTCCAACTAATTTTGTACATGATCCTTCTTCATCACCCGAAGAAGAAGCAGGCCCTTCTGAAGCCTTCGAATACGAAAGCAGTTCCTCAACAATGCATCACTTAATGACGCAAGGAGAACTAAACTATTTAGTTAGAGATCTGGATCTTAGTAAATCTAAAGCAGAACTATTAGCCTTCGACTAAAGTGTTACAATTATTTAGCAGAAGACGTCAGAGTGACAGCATTTCGTGTTCGGTATGAACCTTATGTTCCATTCTATTCGAAAAGGACAACGTTTTCTATTGTAATGACTTTTTCCCAGAGAATTGTGGCGGTTTCAGTGATGAGCATGGCGAGCGCTTTCATCAAGAAATTTCAACTATGGAAAAAAGATACCAAGGACAGTGGAGAACCAATATGCCAGCAGACTATTGTTGGACTTTAGCTCGTGATGTACCTGATACTCAGTATGAAAGAAAATGTAGATATAGAAAGCTGTAATCTTATGAACAGTGAGTATTTAACGTTATTGTCATTAGCTACATAATTTTGGGTAGATATAAATTCGAAAATTTATCAAACCCCGTAACCAAAAACTGTTTTTTGTTGTCATATTTGTATTCAGGAGGTTCAAATTATATAGAACACATGTAGCTATTACATGCCCAGCGCAAAAGAAAGTTAAAATTTGTTACGCAGTGTTTCTTACTACACAAGAAACAGTTACACATACATTCCAGTACAATTATCAGAAGCAACTAATTGCTGGGATGTTTTGTAGAACTGACTTCCCACGCTGCGATCAGAAGAGCAGGAAGTCGGCCGGCGGCGGAATGATGTGAAGTTCCCTCGTAAAATGAGAGCACTGTACCATAGTGATGTTTTGTAGTAACCATCTACTGTAGAGTTCGTAAATATTGCACATGACGATGAGTCACAAACTCTGTGAATGAATATACTTAATGTAGCATGTGAAATGCATCCACGCAGTAGGGAGAAAATAATCGGTAAGATTGTAGACAATTTCAATATAGAAAGTATTACTGGGTAGTTATGCCATGGGTCATAATAATGGAGTATACATATAAGCCCAGAGACACCGAAGAAATGAGGCTTTATAAAACTAAGAATTTATTAAAGACGGAAGAAGTTATTTACATAATTCTTGTTGTATTAATTATGATAACGCCGATAATAATTAATATGTGCTAGTTTCGATAGTTTAGAAAACAACAAAACAAATTGTGGTATTTTGACAACGGACCTGGCGTTTATTATTATTATTATTATTATTATTATTATTATTATTATTATTATTATTAGTATTATTATTTCATACTCGTATTCTTCTTCCGATGCCGATGTCGTGGTTGATCGTCCTCTATGCTTAAGGTTAATGAGCAGATGTAGATGTCTTTACCGTCTTATATACCCCTACCGCGGAAACCCACTTGAAAGTGGATGTACAGGCTTAGAACAAAGTTTTGACGCACAAATACTTTATGTGTCCCTGAAAAGAGACAGTGCGCATGATCAGACATACAACGAAACAAAACTAATTACATTATCTCAACTAGTCCTTCTCTTGTGAACCAGGTCGCTCGTCCTCTGATCATGCGCACTGCCTCCTTTCTGAGATTGTATCTGTGCGACAGAACTTTTTTCTAAGACTGTACATAGCATCAAGTAGCATCAGTTATATTACGCAGAATATTTAAGCTGATTTATAATGTAAGCAAATATTACATGCAAATATATCCAGAAGAACTCGAAGTAATGTCAAGGAGTTTGAAAGGATAATGGAGACGTCCTCATCAGGAAAAACATCGTACTCTTTAGCGGTGGCCATTTTGTTAGCACCATTCAGGCAGCAGTTGCATCAGAACAGAGTGAGTGATGAATGAAGAAGATAGTGTTAGTCACAAACTGAAGTGTTTTAAAATAAATTAGAAATTGAAATAGCACTATCCAACATGAAAATTACTTCTGTGAAGATAATACATGTTTTTAGTCCATTTTCACGCGTAGATTCTGAAAACAGTATTTAAGATGTCACATAACGTCACAATTTTTAGATATTTTAGATATCCTACATCGAAAACGAGTTCGCGTGCTACCTGGCAACACACGTGTCATATGTTGGCTACCCCTGTCCTACACGATTACTTACAATATGTAAAGATGAGAATGTGTTATTTGTTTTACCATTTAACCAAGCCTTTGTCAATTATCAGGATACCGGTAATAAATCTGTCTTTTCTTCTAGACGTAAACACTGCAAAGATAAAGCCAGGTAGAGATCGGTCTGGTACTTCTAATGGATTTGTAAAGTAATATTAATTCCTGCATGATGTGAAGTATGTGAGAATAGGTGTTTCTATGTAGACGTTAATGGTTTAATGAGTGAACTGGGGGTTGAGCATAATCCAGATGACTGGCGATTGTTTATAGATTCATCTAAGCTTAGTTTAAAAGCAGTGTTACTTCATAATAGTAATGAATTTTCATCTGTTCCGCTTTTCCATTCTGTAGGTCTTAAAGAAAGTTATAAAAGTATGGCTAAGATTGTGCGTGTTTTAAAATATGAGACTCATTGTTTTAAAGTAATAGATTTGCTGCTTATTTTGCCAGCGGGCTTCACAAAATGTTTTTTTTTATTGTTTGTTTGTTTATGGGACAGCTGTACTATAGAAAAACATTATGTGGTACAACAATGGTAAAAGCGGCAGGAATATTTTCCGGGGAAAAGTAATGCAAAAGAAACGCCATTGGTTCAGCTGATAAGATTCTTCTTCCTCTCTTATACATAAAACTTGAGCTGATGAATTTTGTTAAGGCACTCAACAAGGACGGTAGTGGATTTGTATATTTACAAGGCAAGTTTCTACAGTTAACATACGCAAAATTGAAAGAAGGGGTTTTTATTGGGCCTCAAATCATAAAACTCATGTAGGATGAAATGTTTGAGAAAAATTTACAAACGGTTGAATTAGCAGTTTGGCAATCATTTAAAAGGGTTGTGCGTGGTTTTCTCGGAAACACAAAAGAAGAAAACTATAAAACTTTCATGTCAAATTTGTTGAAATGGTACAAAAACATTGGTTGTCGAATGTCTTTGAAAATTAATTTCCTTTATTCACATCTAAACTTTTTTTTTTTCGGAAAATCTGAGTGATGTTAGTGATGAACAAGGGGAACGGTTTCATCAAGACATTTCCATCATGGAGAAGAGGTATCAAGGTCGTAAGGATCCAGTAATGATGGCGGATTACAGTTTGTTTCTTGTGAGGGAGAGCAGGCAGGAGTACAAGAAAAAATCACATATTACAAAACACTTTTAAGCAAAGTTACAGGTATGTTCCTTAAAATATGGCCGAAATATTATTTCATGCATATAAAACTACATTTTTGAATTAATCTTAACTTAGCATGAATACGTCATGATATAATATGTCATTATGTCATAAACATGAATATAGGCCTAACATAATATTTTATCTCAAACCGCGTATGTGAGATTTTAATTTGTTTATATCTTTTTAACCTGACGTAATAGGAGATTTCTATGATGATTTTCAAAATCAACGCAACTTTTTTTTGTTAAGAATCATCCATTTTTGTCGCGGAGGTATGACAAAAGTTTTTTTTTGGTAGTGTAATTAGGGCTCTCTAAAGACTAGGTATAATCGTCCGCCTTTTTGGTTCTTTCGTTGCCGATTGCTACTATTAGACGAAAATTATATTTCCCTTTACGTTAAACATTTATGATAGTCATTCAATCGCGCTGTAATTTTTATGATTCATTGTCAATGTCTAAGGAAAGCATAAAAAACATTCGAAATCAATATCTTTTTTAAAAAGTTAGACAGAATACTAACTTCGAAGTGATCTGTTGGAAATGGACATTTACATCTTCAGAAGTTGTTAAGCGGCAAATATGTTTATTTTTACATTTTGATTTGGGGGAGAGCGGATTAAAGCGAAAGAAATGTTGAAAAATGTTGCTTTTAAAAGTTGTCTGTTAAAAAGAACGGTAGCTTCCTATAGAAATCTTCGGGCTGTTTACAAAATGTTTCCATCGCTTAAGGGTGTTTGAGTTAATCATAAATTTTGAAGTTTGATTAAAATATTTCTATTATGTAAATAATATCTATGCTGATTAAATACTACTATGACATACTTCGAAATTCAGAAGAATGAAAAGAATGTCATAGTGTTTAAATATTTATTAGTAAATCCATGGCGCTACAGCCCTAAAGGGCCAAGTCCGACCAGCCGGCTGCTGGCCTCACGTTCACATGCCGAAGCAGAGGTGGACGATCATCCAACCAGAATGGAGGTATCGTGTAGTTAGCACGATGATTCAGCAAACTGAGGGAGCCGTTATAGCTGGCTTGCTGAACCGGATTTTCGCTACCTATCGTAGCTCCCCAAGTGCATCACGATGCTGGGTGGGCACCGGTCCCATACACTGGTCGAAATTTCATGAGGACTCGAACCAGCGCGCATTCCGTAACGCGAGTCCTAGGCAAGATGCCTTAGACCGCGACGCCACGGCGCGGGACTTAAATATTTATTACTGATATCTTTATTGGTCATTTTGCGACGCTTAATCAACTGCTATGGTTATCTAGCGGCTGGGATTAAAGGGATAATGTTAGCGAAATGAGTCCAGGATTCAGCGCCGAAAGTCACAAAGAATTCACTCTTTAGGGCTTGAGGGGAAACCTAGGAAAAGCCCCAACCAGGTGACTTGTCCCACTCATGGGTGTTTTGAACCTGGCTTCGTTCATTTCATGGCCAGACAGTGGTGAACTATTGCTGATAATATCATCATCATCATCATAATCATCATCCATCATCATCCATCATCAGTATTCTTATTGTATTTTATGGAGTAAAGCCACCTTGTTGCAGAAGAGCCAATCCACTCCAAACTGATCAAGATTTGACATTGCTATCTCCGAGTTTTTAAATCTTATCGACTTAATTTAGTCTTGGGCTAAAGAAAGGTAAAAATAAAATGCTCTGTTTTATGTGTCACATTACCTAAGCACTTTCTGTTCCCTTTCTACTTTAAGTTTTAATTGTCTCCTATTCTCAGTTCCACTTACTAGTGTTCGCATTTTAATAATTTTATTAATCACTTAAGACTGTTTAAATTATAATTTAGCAATCACAGATGCCCACCTTTAGGTATTGTAATTTGTGTAGTAGTTCAATTCAACTGTCACGATTAATAATACCTATTTTGTCACAGCAATGAAATTAAATAATAAGTGTTGAAGTTCAGAAAGTTAATCAGAAATGGAATGATTATAAAGAATACGATATCAACAATGGAAGAATAAAAACATTGAATATACCTAAATAAATTTGTAACTTTAAACTCGAATAATAATACTGTAATGCTATTATTATTTTCTAACAAAACGGACTATAAAATTGCAAGTATTTAATCAATAAGTTGCTATTGTTTGCATAAAATAGGCGGTATTTTGCTTTAATAGATATTGTGCTGTCATGTAGTAATAAATTATTCGAAGCATGAGCGAGTCTTGGTTGGTATGTTACAATGAGACAACTGTACTTTCTTATGTATTAGTTTCAGTTCCCACCCCATTATCTCCTGGCCAGGTTGCCTCTTGGTATCCTTGTGAGATGCAGACCTGTCTTCGGACAGTTGACTAAGCAGCAGCAGAAGCAGCAGCAGCAACAGCAACAGCTTTTGTGAAATGATTGTGTTGTATGCGCTTGTGTATATAATTTCTCAAATTTCCACAGTTAGAGTATGGTACAAAATAATGCTAGCCCAAAAAAGTTTGTCGCCCGCCATGGTCCATGTTGGGCCATGCGTAAATACAACCCTAATTAATACTACTGTTTAGTTTACACTTAAAATCGGAAGAAATTAATAATATGTGAAATACATTTTGAATGTTCAATTACATTGCTACTCTCAATCACCCGAAATATTAATAAAAGCGTAGGGAGGGCAACCAGAGAAGTACATAGCATTTTCTTGTTCAACCGGTGCCAAGTGGGCGTGACCAAGCCTTCAGAGCAGTCCCATTTGACCAAGGTCCGTGGACGGTCGGTCACTGTCGCGAGAGCGATAACGAAAGACCGTCCACGGACCTTGCCATTTGACCTTATAGAACAGGATAGGAAGGGCGCCTCCATTGTCCTTTTAAACTTCTTGAGTCTACATAGTAGATACAACAGTATTTACAATGACGTCATCAGGATATGTGTTCGATAACACATTTGAAATGTCACTAAATGTGCTATATCCACAGCTTTGACGTGAATACGTCTATAAGTTCGGTCCAGTACTCGGATGTCATCCCAGAACGTCGATCGACACATTTCAAGAGAGTATTGTCGCGCCTATAATTTTATTTTTACACTACACGACAAATTCCAATAAGTATAGGGTGATTGACAGACGAAGAATCAATGTATCAACCGTAACCTTGAGTTGAAGTGGGTGAGTCATCTAGCGATACTCAAGGGAGAGGGGAATTTAAGGCACGAATTGGCGTGTCGCGCAGCATCCGAGTCTCAAAATTCAATTTGTCATAAACACGTTTATGTTTAATAGTACTTACATGACGCTTTATGTGAAACTATAACGTTTGCAAAATTTGCAGAATAGTTTGTTTTACACAATTTTAAATGTTGTATGCACTGTACTTGTTCTATTTTTCGGCATATCTCTGCAAGAAATGTGCACGAACTACTGACTGACACACTTGAACACAACTGCACTGTTCAGTTGTTTATACTCTGGCGGAGCAAGTACTGTGCAGGTTCTGAAATAATTTCGCAACAAGTTGCGTGTAATTTTCATTGACTGAACTGTACTCCTGCTTGATCAGTGCAGTAGCTCGGTTCAAGTTCACAACAACTTTGGCTGTATAGCTATACAATATTTCACCATTACTTTATAGTACTCCAAATCCCTTGCCCTGTTCATTACATACCAACTTAGAAAGAGTCCACGTTTATCTCCATCCTGTGCGCAAAACCGTATCACAGCAGTGACCACTGAATTAGTGCGATCGATAACGTAATGTAGCCTTCGCCGCTAGATGGTAGCGACGATCACTTTCTTTGCTCGATTTACCCTTTCCTGTTCTGTGAATTTCTCTTATTGGAATGCAGTATTTTATATTAGTTTATGTTAGAGAGGGGAAATTTTAGCGTCAGGTAATAAAAACTGATAAAATAGACGCACTGATAGGTTAAACATTTCTTTATTGACAGTTATATCTTACCACATAAGATGGACCATTAAACTTAATTTTCCGTTCATAAACTCTCCCATGTGGATATGGATTAAATTTGGATATCTCATTATTATCGAACTAAAGGCAATGACATTGCGAGGGAAATATCCCATAATAACATTATTAAATTTAATGCAGTTATAGATAAAGTTTATAATTTTGTTATCTGAAATGTGTTACATATAAAGAAAAATAAAGAAAAATCACTAATTTTGTATACATAAGTCATGAATTCTTGATAAGTACTCGTAATAGCAAGAGGAAACTAAGACTGGGGAAATAACTTCGATAGAATTTTACACAGACCTGCTTATGTCCACTGGCGATAACATAAGAAATACAATTTAAAAATAATCAAAATGCTACCCTAGAAATTACATACTTAATAATAAGGCTACAACAAATTCGTTAAAAGTTACTGAGGCAATGAAGACCGTAAAATGACACTGCTTAGTTATTTATAGAGAATGGATAGGCTAATAATACATTCCATGTTAGCCTATCGCATAAAAGTAGAGAAACGTGTGCCGTCTTGGTAAACGATGGTCTAATTCATGAGGTTGTGTATTTTTATTGATGGTGATGATAATGACGTTTCATATTACTTCAACATTTTAATTTTATCTATTTATTATGTAACTCTTTATGTTTTTGATTGAAATCGCCCTGATACAACACAATGTAATATTACGGTTCTTAAATTTACATTTTGTTGCAGTGGGTAATTTGACGCACTTATTTATTCTTTGTATGAAATAAATGTAGTCGGAATTGTCACTACCATAATCAAATTCAAGAATTAGACTCTCAGGCCTGTTACAGTTTAAAACCAAATTTTTCAACCCAACTAAATCTAAATCTTCTTTTTCTTGTAACTTTAGGTTTAAATATGACTTAATCTGAAATACCAATTTATTTTATACTTTCTATATATAGGCCCATAATTTCCTGTATATTTTTCATTTAACACAGGAGTCATATTCAATTATTCTTTACTAAAATTTTCATTACGCGTACAATTCTGTACTTCTGCTATCTGTACCTGTTAAATAACTGACTACTGAATATTTACAAAATAGCTGACTAAATGTTAGACTATTAAATAACTGACCGAATACTAAGTGCAAAATAACTGAGTAAATGACATCACTGATACACTGACTAATGACATACTGAATAACTTACTACTGAGTAACTGACAGTTATTATCTAAATTACATATTGAACAACTGAATAACTACTAACTGAGTAAATGCTCAGTAACACACTAAATGACAGATTAATGATTCACTGGCTAATGACATACTGAATAACTTACTACTGAGTGACTGACATTTATTTTCTAAATTATATATTAAACAACTGAATGACTACTAACTGAGTAAATGCTAAGTAACACACTAAATGACAGATTAATGATTCACTGGCTAATGACATACTGAATAACGTACTACTGAGTAACTGACATTTATTTTCTAAATTAGATATTAAACAACTTAATGACTACTAACTGAGTAAATGCTAAGTAACTGACGAAATGACAGATTACTGAATGACTGATTATTGGCATAATAAATAACTTACTACTGAATAACTGACAGTTATTTTTAAATTACATATTGAATAAGTGAATGACTATTAACAGAGTAACTGTTAAGTAACTAACGAAATGACAGATTACTGAATAACATAGTAAATAACTTACTACTAAGTAACTGACAGCTGTTTTCTAAATTGCATATTAAACAATTGAATGATTACTGAGTAACTGCTAAGTAACTGACTAAGTGACAGATTACAGAATATAAATCTGAGTTTTCAGAAATAGCTCCCTGTAAAGCTGACTTGAATAATTTCAAGGGTAAAATTATTTCGGGGCCTGGTATCGAACCGGGACCTTTGCCTGAGGGCGCCAACGCTCTACCGACTGAGCTAACCAGGAACCGTACGAGACCTTGGCTCAGTTATTTTCTTTTATATCCACACTCTACCAGATCTCCCCGCAATTATTCCCTTTTATATCCACGTACCTCCTGGATAGCTCAGTCGATAGATCGTTGGTGCGCTCAGCCAAAGGTCCCGGGTTCGATACGTAACTCCGGAACACTTTTTCCATTGAAATTATTTAAATCAACATTACAGCTATTCCTGAAAAGTCAGATTTGTATATTATACGACACTGTCCGTTAACAGACAACAACAATTATTTAAGTCGCACAGAAAAAGTGTGCACTCAATTGGGTTTTTGACGGTTTGTCAACTCACTTCAGGTATGTGGATTAAAAAGGGAATAATTGAGCCGAGATCTGGTATAGTTCTTGAGTAGCTCAGTCGGTACAGCGTTGGCGCACTCAGCCAAAGATCCTGGATTCGATACCTGGCCCCAGAACAATTTTTCCCTTGAAATTATTCCAGTCAGCTTTAGAGGCAGCTATTCCTAAAAAGTCAGATTTGTATACAGTAATCTGTCATTTAGTCAGTTACTTAGCAGTTACTTAGTTAATAGTTATTCAGTTGTTTAATGTGTAATTAAGAAAATAACTGTCAGATACTCAGTAGTAAGTTACTTAATATGTCAGACTAACATACTAACCTGATAATAACTACTCTGAATGACTGTTAAATAACTAATTGTGACAGACTAATAAATGACTGAATACCTACATCGTATACAAAATAATTTAATACTGAATAACAGGTAAGTGACTAACTACACCAGTCTACTGAATGACTGAATAAATTGTATATTAAGAACAGATTAACTACTACTAACTGAGTAACAGATAAGTGACAAACTACACCAGTCTACTAAATGTCTGAATAAAATTGCGTATTAAATAACAGACTTACTACTAACTGAGTAACAGCTAAGTAACTGACTACAACAAACTACTGAATGACTGAATAAATTGTGTAATAAATAAGGAGCGGATTTCTATGTAATTAAATATTATTTTTGCGTGTGATAAAACACAATTAACAGAGTTAAAAATTCCGAACATGAAGTTTCAAGTTTAAAACCCGAATTTTATTTCACATAAAAACATATTTTCACAAAAAATTATGTAAATACATATTTTCAGGAAATCTATTATAAACACATAAATCTTGATGTCTTTTTTTAATTAAATAATTTTTTACAAGAACTTTTAAACATTTTAAAACTAAATCAATTATGTCACTCAGAAGTAGCCTACGTTATCTTTTTAAGAATTCTTGGTTGCTTCGTGTTTCTAAGCGCTGTGTGGTGTATCCGTCATCCATTTTTATAATAGTATCACCTCAAGTTCTGATAACTGCTAGGCAGCATATCAGTGTTATTATTAGAGAATAAATTAACATGGACAAGAAGAAGAGATTTTGCAACACATTATTAGGAATGTTTATTGTTGCTGAAGATGATTTCATTCCACGCTTTGTTTGAGAAACACAACGGATAAGAGCTCGGGTATGAACATTATTTAATTTAAACAAATATCTCCCCTCTCGCTCATGTCCATCAAGTAAGGCAATATGTCTTGTTGTGATTCCCTGTTATCGGGCTTCATCAATCGATATCCTTCAAGATATATTGAAAGATGGTTATTTAAAAAACGATTTGGCTTTCCTATTAGCAAATCTAAGCTTTTTATGTGACACCATAAAAAAACTCGAAACATCCAAAAACCTGTTGTCTGAAACAGGGAGGTGCGTGCCGTGGAAATTAAACTAGACTCGCTACCAGGTTCAGAAGTACAAGTACTAAAGGACAAATTCCAGAATGTGTTTGGGAAAAAACAGTGGATATAAAAAAATGTGTAAAGTTTCTCAAGTATTGGTGGGTGTGCCTGTAGGTGATTCTGACGGTGTTTGTGTTTGTGACATTCCTCTTTTTAAATACGCACGTCTGACGTCCTGTGATGTGGAAAGATCGTTTTCACAGTATAAGTCGTTGTTCAGAGTTAATCGGCATGCAGTTGTGATGGAGAATTTGGAGATGACCTTTGTTGTTCACTGCAATTCTCGGCCAACTACTAGCACTCAAGTGTGGTTGGTGAGTACCTAGTACCATTTTTTTCCCCAAGCTAAGTAAGGTATTTTTGTCATATTAAAAAAAAAATTATTTTTAGCAAATATTTTTGTACTTTTTAGCAAATAAAAAATAAATATATTTAAATGTTTTAGCAATAAAAATCCGCTCCCTAGTAATAAATAACAGACTAACTACTAACTGAGTAACAGCTAAGTGACTAACTACACCAGACTACTGAATGAGTAAATAAATTATATGCTGAATAATTAACTACCAACTGAATAATAGCTAAGTGACTAAATACACCAGACTACTGAATGAGTAAATAAAATGTCTGCTAAATAATTAACTACTAACTGAATAATAGCTAAGTGACTAAATATACCAGACTACTGAATGAGTAAATACATTGTCTGCTAACTAATTAACTACTAACTGAATAACAGCTAAGTGACTAACTACACCAGACTACTGAATGAGTAAATAAATTGTTTGCTAAATAATTAACTACTAACTGAATAATAGCTAAGTGACTAACTACATCAGACTACTGAATGAGTAAATAAATTGTTTGCTAAATAATTAACTACTAACTGAATAATAGCTAAGTGACTAACTACATCAGACTACTGAATGAGTAAATAAATTGTTTGCTAAATAATTAACTAATAACTGAATAATAGCTAAGTGACTAACTACACCAGGCTACTGAATGAGTAAATAAATTGTTTGCTAAATAATTAACTAATAACTGAATAATAGCTAAGTGACTAACTACACCAGACTACTGAATGAGTAAATAAATTGTTTGCTAAATAATTAACTACTAACTGAATAATAGCTAAGTGACTAACTACATCAGACTACTGAATGAGTAAATAAATTGTATGCTAAATAATTAACTAATAACTGAATAATAGCTAAGTGACTAACTACACCAGGCTACTGAATGAGTAAATAAATTGTTTGCTAAATAATTAACTAATAACTGAATAATAGCTAAGTGACTAACTACACCAGTCTACTGAATGAGTAAATAAAGTGTATGCTAAATAATTAACTACTAACTGAATAATAGCTAAGTGACTAACTACACCAGACTACTGAATGAGTAAATAAATTGTTTGCTAAATAATTAACTAATAACTGAATAATAGCTAAGTGACTAACTACATCAGACTACTGAATGAGTAAATAAATTATATGCTAAATAATTAACTAATAACTGAATAATAGCTAAGTGACTAACTACACCAGACTACTGAATGAGTAAATAAATTGTTTGCTAAATAATTAACTAATAAATGAATAATAGCTAAGTGACTAACTACATCAGACTACTGAATGAGTAAATAAATTGTTTGCTAAATAATTAACTAATAACTGAATAATAGCTAAGTGACTAACTACACCAGGCTACTGAATGAGTAAATAAATTGTTTGCTAAATAATTAACTAATAACTGAATAATAGCTAAGTGACTAACTACACCAGACTACTGAATGAGTAAATAAATTGTTTGCTAAATAATTAACTACTAACTGAATAATAGCTAAGTGACTAACTACATCAGACTACTGAATGAGTAAATAAATTGTTTGCTAAATAATTAACTAATAACTGAATAATAGCTAAGTGACTAACTACACCAGGCTACTGAATGAGTAAATAAATTGTTTGCTAAATAATTAACTAATAACTGAATAATAGCTAAGTGACTAACTACACCAGACTACTGAATGAGTAAATAAATTGTTTGCTAAATAATTAACTAATAACTGAATAATAGCTAAGTGACTAACTACACCAGACTACTGAATGAGTAAATAAAGTGTATACTAAATAATTAACTACTAACTGAATAATAGCTAAGTGACTAACTACACCAGACTACTGAATGAGTAAATAAAGTGTATGCTAAATAATTGACTAATAACTGAATAATAGCTAAGTGACTAACTACACCAAACTACTGAATGAGTAAATAAATTGTCAGCTAAATAATTAACTACTAACTGAATAATAGCTAAGCGACTAACTACATCAGACTACTGAATGAGTAAATAAATTGTATGCTAAATAATTAACTAATAACTGAATAATAGCTAAGTGACTAACTACACCAGACTACTGAATGAGTAAATAAATTGTCTGCTAAATAATTAACTAATAACTGAATAGTAGCTAAGTGACTAACTACGCCAGATTACTGAATGAGTAAATAAATTGTTTGCTAAATAATTAACTAATAACTGAATAATAGCTAAGTGACTAACTACACCAGATTACTGAATGAGTAAATAAATTGTTTGCTAAATAATTAACTACTAACTGAATAATAGCTAAGTGATTAACTACACCAGATTACTGAATGAATAAATAAATTGTATGCTAAGTAATTAAGTAATAACTGAATAATAGCTAAGTGACTAACTACACCAGACTACTGAATGAGTAAATAAATTGTCTGCTAAATAATTAACTACTAACTGAATAATAGCTAAGTGATTAACTACACCAGACTACTGAATGAGTAAATAAATTGTATGCTAAGTAATTAACTACTAACTGAATAACGGCATGTGACTAACTACATCAGACTACTGAATGAGTAAATAAATTGTCTGCTAAATAATTAACTACTAACTGAATAACGGGAAGTGACTAACTACACCAGGCTACTGAATGAGTAAATAAATTGTCTGCTAAATAATTAACTAATAACTGAATAATAGCTAAGTGACTAACTACGCCAGATTACTGAATGAGTAAATAAATTGTTTGCTAAATAATTAACTAATAACTGAATAATAGCTAAGTGACTAACTACACCAGATTACTGAATGAGTAAATAAATTGTTTGCTAAATAATTAACTACTAACTGAATAATAGCTAAGTGATTAACTACACCAGATTACTGAATGAATAAATAAATTGTATGCTAAGTAATTAAGTAATAACTGAATAATAGCTAAGTGACTAACTACACCAGACTACTGAATGAGTAAATAAATTGTCTGCTAAATAATTAACTACTAACTGAATAATAGCTAAGTGATTAACTACACCAGACTACTGAATGAGTAAATAAATTGTATGCTAAGTAATTAACTACTAACTGAATAACGGCATGTGACTAACTACATCAGACTACTGAATAAGTAAATAAATTGTCTGCTAAATAATTAACTACTAACTGAATAACGGGAAGTGACTAACTACACCAGGCTACTGAATGAGTAAATAAATTGTCTGCTAAATAATTAACTAATAACTGAATAATAGCTAAGTGACTAACTACACCAGACTACTGAATGAGTAAATAAATTGTTTGCTAAATAATTAACTAATAACTGAATAATAGCTAAGTGACTAACTACACCAGACTACTGAATGAGTAAATAAAGTGTATGCTAAATAATTAACTACTAACTGAATAATAGCTAAGTGACTAACTACACCAGACTACTGAATGAGTAAATAAAGTGTATGCTAAATAATTAACTAATAACTGAATAATAGCTAAGTGACTAACTACACCAGACTACTGAATGAGTTAATAAATTGTCAGCTAAATAATTAACTACTAACTGAATAATAGCTAAGTGACTAACTACATCAGACTACTGAATGAGTAAATAAATTGTATGCTAAATAATTAACTAATAACTGAATAATAGCTAAGTGACTAACTACATCAGACTGCTGAATGAGTAAATAAATTGTTTGCTAAATAATTAACTAATAACTGAATAATAGCTAAGTGACTAACTACACCAGATTACTGAATGAGTAAATAAATTGTTTGCTAAATAATTAACTAATAACTGAATAATAGCTAAGTGACTAACTACACCAGACTACTGAATGAGTAAATAAATTGTTTGCTAAGTAATTAACTAATAACTGAATAATAGCTAAGTGATTAACTACACCAGATTACTGAATGAATAAATAAATTGTATGCTAAGTAATTAAGTAATAACTGAATAATAGCTAAGTGACTAACTACACCGGACTACTGAATGAGTAAATAAATTGTCTGCTAAATAATTAACTACTAACTGAATAATAGCTAAGTGATTAACTACACCAGACTACTGAATGAGTAAATAAATTGTATGCTAAGTAATTAACTACTAACTGAATAACGGCATGTGACTAACTACACCAGACTACTGAATGAGTAAATAAATTGTCTGCTAAATAATTAACTACTAACTGAATAACAGCTAAGTGACTAACTACACCAGACTACTGAATGAGTAAATAAATTGTCTGCTAAATAATTAACTACTAACTGAATAACAGCTAAGTGACTAACTACACCAGACTACTGAATGAGTAAATAAATTGTCTGCTAAATAATTAACTACTAACTGAATAATAGCTAAGTGATTAACTACACCTGACTACTGAATGACGGAATAAATTGTTCGCTAAATAACTGACATATTGTACTAACTGAGTAAGAGCTAAGTAATTGAGAATGATAGATTACTGAACAATTGAGTAAATGATACACCGAAAAACTAACTACTAAGTGAAGATCTGAAAAGGAACGGATTAAATGACATACTAAAATGTAACTGACTACTAACTATATAATTTCAAAATTACTGACTTAGTGAAATAAATATCTAACCACAAGCAAGGTACCTGCTGATTAATTGTTAAGCAAATATCTATTTATTTCTTTCTGATGAAAATATAATATGACTGAATGAAGGAGCCCATAACGGATTGACTGACTGGTTATCTGACTGGTACACTAATTGACTGACAAATGGAATGAATTTCTCAAGAATTAAAAGACCAATATTGCGAGCAGCTAATTTGAAGTCATAAATTAAACTCTTGTACGACTTTTCTTTTAATTTGAAAATGATGTCTCATATACCGATTTAATATTCTCTTTACAGTCCAGAATAGATAGTATAGGAAGATCGATAATGGTGGGATTTTCACATATGGTAGTAAGATTTAATGGAATCCATTCGATAACAGGATCACATAATGAAGTCAACTGTAGGAAAAGATAGTTGTATCATAATGGTGCTTTCTCTGCCATCAGCTTGACATCAACCCATTTTGTGACACCTATAAAAATATCGTTTCTTCGCTTTGAATTAAATACATCGTTAAAATGATATGGGAGTTTAGGACTGTAATGATTTTCACCGCAGAAAACCGCATTGCGGGAACGGAAAATGTGTTATCATGGTCGACATTTTTGGAGTAAAATATGTCTATCCAAAGACATTTCCGGTCATACTACTTCTGAAGAAAACATATCAACTTAAATGTTTTAGAACCTTAACTAGGGTTAAGATAAGGGAATACGATTATATCCTTTTAGAAAGAGCGATTCTATCTCGAGCAATCATGTGGATTATAATTCCTTACAGTATTTCATTTTCACTTGCCGCGATTATTACACAATTGTTTGATTACACTGAACAAGAAGAATTTTGCTCCGACTTAAAACAATCTGTTCCCTATGGATTCGTGTGCGCTGAATCCGAAAATGCATCTATTTTCTTCGTATCACGTAAGGTTTTTAAAATATACTATGATTTCACTTTTCAATATGCGCTCTTCAAGGAAATATCTGGTGCGGTTTGGGGGTTGTAAACCAAAACGAAAGCTAATACATTTTATGAGTTTATGACTTATTGCCGGTTTCTTATGGTTGTTGAAATGTTCCTTTGTACTTCTAATAAATAAACATATAAGGTAAAGTCGGATGAATCGGGTCAGAAAAGAGAAATCTCTTAATTATAAAACACATGTTCATACCAACGTTGTTTATTGTACGCAGTTACAAACTATGCACTCTAACCTGTACGTATCACTAGTTATGATTGCACAAATACTATTTAGAGTCTTTTAAACTTTATTTTAGTAAAGCTCTGCATGACCCTATTCGCCTTTCTCTAGTTGGGTGAATCGGGTCAAAGTATTGGATGAATAGGGTCAGTTGAAAAGTGCACATATCACTTAAGAAAAACGCATCTTCAACAAACAAATTTCTTATTTCCCTCTGCCTCAACACATTTCTCATGATACCATTCCCTTCCTTTTCCTTGGCACTGAATCCAGTCACCAAGACGAACAGATAAAGTATCACTGTATTTGATCTTGCATTATCTTCTTCGCTGGATTCTGATTACTCACATGGTGATGACGATGATGTGGTTAATTCTGGATTCTCTTGTTGGTGTTTCCTTTAGCAGAACTCTGGTTCACATCAGGAACTTTTCCTCGTTGATCCACCCTGATTCTGTCATTGTTGCTAGAGACCCATTCGACAAACCATCTCCGAATTCAAGTAGATGCTTCTTACTTTTAAAAATGATCATTGGAGGAATGAAGTTTCCTATGGCATTAGCGCAAGCTCAGATGGTGACAAGCTCTCATTTTTCTACACACGTCTGGGCATATACCGTTCTGCTTCCTTTCTCGGTGAATACCTTCGTTGTTGGTTTGTTGTTTAACGGAAAACCAGATTCATCCGCATTCTAAATCATCTGCGGTTTGTCCATCAAGTAAAATTCTTCATTGGTCTTCCTCTGTTGGCAGGTATGAGGAACTCCAAATAATTCCTCTGCATGGCGCTGGCTTCTACCCTCCCGGAAAGCTTTAATCGCTTCCTTCATGTCGTCCTCTGTCCACAAAGTAGTCATTTTTCTTTTATACTTCCCCATCTGTAATCATAGCACGATCCATAAACTAAAATGGAAAAAAAAAAAAAAAAATGAGTACAAAAAATTTTGACCCATTTCACCGTATTTTAGTGACCCTATTCGCCCGAAACGCAACATTTCATTTTAGAGGGTTGGTTCTACTGTAAGAGGACAATAGAGCGCTGGCAATGCCATAACCTTACTTCAAACACATGCATGTATTATGTTACAAATGCGCAATAAATTACAAAAAGAATTACATCACTTATTTGAATATCATTACAATAGTATTTTAAAAAGTAAAATATTTGCATGCCTTATGTCAAAAAGCACAATCTTCAACTAATAATAACACAACAACGAACATGACTTCCGATGACTTGCTGTTTTCAACTTGTAGATGAAGTTCTCATGGTCGACGCTAAATGGCAGAACTTCCTTATGTACTTGTTATTTGGCGATAAAGAGGACATTTCTAAAAATGACCCGATTCGGTTAGTGACCCTATTGACCCGACTTTACCCTATTGGTCCCTCCTGTTCAGTAAATTTCATAACAGTTCAAAGTGAGGTCTACGCAGTGAAGAAACAAGGGTGTGGTTTTCAATATTTAAAATAAAAGTTTACCAGTTTGAGTGAAGGCAAATTAAAACAGGTCATTTTCATCGGTCCACAAATTCGCAAAGTTTTGGTCGGCTCTTTGTTAGAGGGAAAACTTTCCGTTACAGAAAAAATGGCATAGCGCGTTTTCAAAGATGTTTACTCAAATTTCCTTGGAAATTCTAGGGCAAACAATTACATCGAATTTGTGGAAATCATATTAAGTGCATATGAGGAAATGGGGCGTAATATGTCTTTCAAAGTACACTTTTTATATTCTCATTTGTATCTCCTTCCTCCTAACCTTGGCGACCTAAGCGACGAGCATGGAGAAATATTTCATCAAGAAATATCTGAAATGAAAAGGCGATATAAAGGAAAATCATCATCCAGCATGCTTGGAGACTATTGTTGGTTCCTTATAAAAGACAGTCCCGAGTCCAGTTATAAACGGAAGTCATCCAGAAAATCTTTTTAAATGATAAGTTCAAATTCCGAGATTTTTTAATTCTACATAATGAAATATTCTTATTGTTGTGGTGTTTTTTGTGTTTTAAACTATGTAACTTCATTTTTGTATCCAGTACACATTTTTCAAGTATTATGAGGCATTTTGAATACCTAATCTGTTGTAATTTTATCAGTAGCAGTAAAAAACAAATAAATAACAAGTTTTTCATAAAAAATCCAATTCACTTTCCCCGAAAAATGGTACGTGATGGGGCAATTTGGATTTTAAATTCAAATTTAGGGCACACATATTAGTAATATTCATCTACTTTTATTTCGGAGCAAGACAAAAAGTAAAAATTTGTTGTTCAGTTTTATCATTATTTCGTCTCCACTTTGAATGCAGTGTATAGTTGAAGGAAATGCCATCTCCTTTTTCAGGGTATAGATCCCAGTGGCTTTTTTTTATGATATTTAAAGAAAGAATTCTAAATTAACTCACTTTGAAACATACAACAGAGTAAGGAAAGTGCCATGTTTTGGTTGTTGAAGAAAGTAGTAGACTAGGACGTGATATCACAGTCTACTATATACAGTCACGAAGCTTGAGTTTTGAGGGTGCTAGAAACAATAAACTGTGACGGTACTATTTTGCATTGCCTGTAATGAGACGATATTAGTGATCCTAGTGGTGAGCAACTACCTAATGTTTGCATATTTACTACGTATTGAGCTTCGCGACTGTGTATACTAGACTGTGGTGATATGATACAAAGAAAAAATATATACACACACTGCGTGATTTTGATTAGTTACAGCGAGATCCCTTCAGTAGATAGAGGCTTATGTTCAAACTTTGATGGATAGATAATATAAAACGCTTTGTTATAGTCAATAAAGGCTACCTAAGTTGGTACATAAAATACACCACGCTTTTCTCACAGTTGTGCTACAGTAAAGATGCCATTGGTCTAGTTCTCCGTAATATATATTGTTCTACATACTGCAATATTTCCTTTTTTGAATTCAGTCTATTTGTGATGATGCTCATCTTAAAATTATTATCAATGATAAAATGGATGTACTCCTGGAATCATGTTTCGCTGAGAACTGTGTCATTCGAAAAGTTATAGAAGTTACAGCTCGCTTAGCGGTAATTCAGCGCGTCAGCTTTTGGCAGTAATGGCACGCAATTTGCACATTACATTACAATTGACTTACCTTATGTCGACCATCCTCTCTAATACATATTTCATATTTTTCAAAAGATTACTAGACATACTCCTGATATCGTCTGTATCAATAGAATTGAGCGGTATGCAACTTTTTTTTTTTTCGGAGGAGTGCCCGTAGGCAAGCACTACAGCCTTAGGTTATTATGGAACCTCCTTGAATTGGAATGATTATTGAAATCCTTAGGAAAGTTCTTCAAGCACGTGGTTCTTAATGCCATTTTATCGATTCGGCTATGGCATCCAGTTCAGACGAAGTCCGCAAACGTCCCCGTCTCCCTGTTAATATGCTGCGTCCTCAGATCGATAGCATCTGTTCGCAGTTCACGTGCTTACGTTCTGCTTCATCCTTGACCAGAAGATCGCAGCACCGCAGATTCTGCGACTAAAAAGGCGCCATTTATCCGAGGGAGCTACACTCCCCGATATACAGTAGTCCACTGTAGGTCTACAAGCCCCTACGAGATACTGGGGTTTGTGCAGCTCCCCCAGACAGGATAATATGGACCTGTAGGCGGATCCCGGAGCCACGTACGTCTGCCGCGATCTCCTAGTCGACCTGAAACTTTTAAGATGATACATGAATTGAAATTAATGAAGGCGAAATGAGTCCGAGGTCCAAGGCTGAAAGTTACCGAGCAACTCTGCTTCAAGTGATTGAGCGAAAACCTCGGAAAATACTCCAACCAGATAACTTGTCCGAACCTGGGTCCGCTCGTTTCACTGTCAAACAGGCTAACTTTTACTCCGCAACAATGGGCCGTCGTATGCACATGGTCAATTTCATTCAATTTATGAACGACTGATGTCTTATTAGGCTTTAGTCTTAACAATAAAATTTTTTCTCATTCCAAGCAAGTATCTCGGATAGGGTAAAGGTTGATAAACTGTGATAGGATAATATTGTGATAGTTATTTTGAGAATTTATTACAATTTCACTGAGCGAGAGGGAGATCGGTTTTTTCATCAACGTATTAAGGGAATGTTCGTGGACAAGTTGCTGTACAAAACTGGCCATTCTCTCGCTCAGTAATTTTGTAATAGATTCTCAAAAAGAACTATCACGATATTACTCGTATCACAGTATTACCAATCTTTACCCTATATCTGCCTGTTGGGCTAATCTTCTTAAAGGTTTTGTGGGAGACTGTTTTAGCCTATAGCCTATGTTATCTAGTTTTTCTTCATTTGAACGCTATTTAAATTAATTAAATATAGTTGGTTTCTTTTTTCTTCCTTTTATTAAATTATGAATTGTTATATCAGAGGGTTGTTGAATGCCCCGACATTTATATACAATTTTTTTGTAATATCAATATTATGAATGAAGGTTCGCTGTTATAACGCGTAACGCATTGCCACAAACTAAACTGATCTGCACTGAATGGAAGTCAGCTGTATGCTAGTGGTGTAACATTGACGTACTTGTGTTATGTGTCCATACTATGCAACAAGAAACCTTCCCACTCTCAATCCAGGTAAATTTCTTTATATTTACCTGAACGAAATCTGTTTCCCGGCGAATGGTCTGTATTACTTAGTCTTCAAAAATTTCAATAATAATTTCGATATAAGAAACATAATTTTCCGTTTACTTTGGATAAAGTTAATGACACAAATGTTGTTAAGTTGTTAGTTTGAGTTGGAAATCGTGAATAATAATAATAATAATAATAATAATAATAATAATAATAATAATAATAATAATAATAATATCATCAGTGCGGTTTTCGGCGTAATAGATCGACTATTGATCAGATTTTTTGTATTCGACAGATAATGGAGAAAAATGGGAGTATAAGGGTACAGTACATCAGTTATTCATAGATTTCAAAAAGGCATATGACTCGGTTAAGAGGGAAGTATTATATGATATTCTTATTGAATTTGTATTCCCAAGAAACTAGTTCGATTAATTAAAATGTGTCTCAGTGAAACATTCAGCAGAGTCCGTATAGGTCAGTTTCTATCTGATGCGCTTCCAATTCACTGCGGGCTAAAGCAGGGAGATGCACTATCACCTTTACATTTTAACTTCGCTCTAGAATATGCCATTAGGAAAGTTCAAGATAACACAGAGGGTTTGGAATTGAACGGGTTACATCAGCTTCTTGTCTATGCAGATGACGTGAATATGTTAGGAGAAAATACACAAACGATTAGGGAAAACACGGAAATTTTACTTGAAGCAAGTAAAGCGATCGGTTTGGAAGTAAATCCCGAAAAGACGAAGTATATAAATATGTCTCGTGACCAGAATATTGTACGAAATGGTAACATAAAAATTGGAGATTTATCCTTCGAAGAGGTGGAAAAATTCAAATATCTTGGAGCAACAGTAACAAATATAAATGACACTCGGGAGGAAATTAAACACAGAATAAATATGGGAAATGCGTGTTATTATTCGGTTGAGAAGCTCTTATCATCTAGTCTGCTGTCCAAAAATCTGAAAGTTAGAATTTATAAAACAGTTATATTAACCGGTTCTTCTGTATGGTTGTGAAACTTGGACTCTCACTCTGAGAGAGGAACATAGGTTAAGGGTGTTTGAGAATAAGGTGCTTAGGAAAATATTTGGGGCTAAGCGGGATGATGTTACAGGAGAATGGAGAAAGTTACACAACACAGAACTGCACGCATTGTATTCTTCACCTAACATAATTAGGAACTTAAAATCCAGACGTTTGAGATGGGCAGGGCATGTAGCACGTATGGGCGAATCCAGGAATGCATAAAGAGTGTTAGTTGGGAGACCGGAGGGAAAAAGACCTTTAGGGAGGCCGAGACGTAGATGGGAGGATAATATTAAAATGGATTTGAGGGAGGTGGGGTGTGATAATAGAGACTGGATTAACCTTGCACAGGATAGGGACCGCTGGCGGGCTTATGTGAGGGCGGCAATGAACCTTCGGGTTCCTTAAAAGCCATTTGTAAGTAAGTAAGTAAGTAATAATAATAATAATAATAATAATAATAATAATAATAATAATAATAGTAATAATAATAATAATAATAATAATAATAATAATAATAATAATAACTGCTGACTTACAAGAAACGGTCTAATTTTAATAAGTAATGTTCTTATTTACCTATATTACTCAAGTTTGAATTTGATAGTTTACTAGTACTCGAATTAGTTTAGTAGAGTGCAGAAAATTATGTAATAAATTAGCTTTTTAAGCGATATACAATAGGTAAAAATTATGTGTGAATTATGTAAAATACGTATAATGAAATTTACGCGATCGATCTTGTCTGTGAGTTTATAAAATTTACCGGTGATTTTATAAATTCACAGTTATGTTTTTCTTCTTTTTACGGAGGAGGGACCCGAAGGCTTACGTTGCAGTCCAAGGCTTATTATGCTTACCACTCCTGTTCTGTGAAAGATAATATTATTGCAGCCGAACGGCTGCGCCGTGGACTTAACCTGGACTATGGCATGCATGATGATAATATGTGAATTAATGATGGCGAAATGAGTCCAAGGTCCAACGCCGAAAGTTACCCATCAATTCTGCTTCTCAAAACCGCCTTAAAAACCGCAACCCGGTAACTTGTTCCAACCAGGATTTGAACCCGGACCTTCTCGTTTCACGGTCAGACGTGCTAACCGTTACTACACAGCGGTAAACTAGACTTATGGGTTAGCGAATAATGTCCTCTTTCAACTTTGGCAGCAATACTCTCTGCGTCATTAATCTCTTTCATTACATACAGAGTGAGTTAGGAGGAAAGGTACATCGTTGATGAGTCATACTGGTGATTCTGAACAAAAACGTTTATATGAATATATGTCCTGTTCTTAACGGTTTCGGAGAAAACTAATGGAAACAATGAGGAACGGTTAACGTGCAGGTGATAGTAAATTAAAATATTGTTGCTTATGTTCTATTTAATTGTGTACTTTTCTTTACAGAACATGTTCAAAAAGTCCAGCGTCAACTTCAATACACTTTGCAACTCTTGTAGACAGCTACTGTACTGCTTATTCAGACATTCCTTTACTTGAGCATAAAGATGTAAAATGCGAGCGAAAAATTCCTTCTTTGTTTACACTTTTCGCTTGTAGACTTCACTCTTAAGCCAACCCCAAACACAGTAATCCAATGGAGTAAGTTCGGGTGATCTCGGTGGCCAATAAATGACTCCACCGCTATCGATCCAACGCCCAGGACAGTTTCATTGATCCTACTATGACCTTATGTCGTTTTGGTTGCGTCCGCATGTGAGTGCTGATAAAGGACATGAGACTGACGCCTGTGATTTTCAATCAGCTGTATGCCATATACTGTTAAGAACAGGGGATATGTTCATATAAACTTTTTTGTTCAGAATCACCAATATTATCACCCCTCACAACATGCACCTTTCATCCTGACTTACTCTGTATTTCTAATCTACTTGTTATAATTTATTATAGTCGTTCACAACAATTTTCAATCCTTGTGTAATGCTGTATATAATCCTACAATAGTATCACGTACTGAAGAGATACATACCAGTTTTAAAGTTTTCAGATACTTACTTTCTGTAATTGCCAATAAAGAAGATGGACAATATTAGGTTATCGTCTCGGCACAATAAGTGGAGACGCTAGCTCTTCTGTGTACTAGAAAATGTTCAGTGTCTGTCCACAGAATATTGCAGAAGGTGGAAATGTGTCAAAAGACTTCAATTACTAAAGGGTAAGCTTATGAAATATTTGTCTAGTATGGTATGGAAAATTATAACGTGAAAAACTCTGATTTATGTTTCAGAGAGCAGTTTAATTTATAAACTTTGAAGATACTAATAGTTTGAAATAACTTATGGTTTAGGTGCAGTTTTTGTATTCCGATTGCGGTTCACTTATTAAATTAAAAACACAATTTAAAGGACAAAAGCAATTAAATGAGTATCTCGAATAAGACGCATATATTTAGCCATAAATTTTATGCGATTCGTAACAACACACTAGTTCCTTTTATCATGATTCCAATGATGTTACTACTGTTTACAGTTTATTTTTTTGAAATTCAATTTAAAGCAAACAAATTAAATCATTTGTCAGTAAAAGGAATAAGATGACAGTTTAGTTTTTTAGATTGCTTTCAGGAAAGCTTCCTATATAATTCGTGAACGTTAGATATTTCACTAAAGTGTAAATTGAGGTTTAAGTAGATGCATATAATTAATTTTTTTAACAAATTCTAGTCATAAAATTCTTTATATTCAATATTCGCTTCTAATATTACTTATTCAATTTTGAACAACCCTTTCGAATACAGAGCAGAGCCACCGGAGTAGCTCGGACGGTAGCGCATTTGCCTGCTGATTCGGAGTTGCGCTCGAGCGTGGGTTCAGTTCCCGCTTGGACTGGTTACTGGTTGGGTTTTTTCCGAGATTTTCTCCAAACGTAAGACGAATGCCAGGTAATCTGTGGCGAATCCTCGGCCTCATCTCCAATTGCCACCAATTCCATTGACGCTAAATTATATACAGGAGTTGATAGAGCATCGTTAAATAGCCAAGTAAAAAATGCAGAGCAGATGTTTTCATCTCACATACTGTGAAAAGAAGATAATCTTCAATTGCAATGACTGATTTATTCGTTCTTACCTAACTTTTAAATTATTTGTGGCGATGAATGAATTCTCACTGTAAATTTTGAGACTTAAGTGGAATATCTCTCTTTAAACTCTTAGATCCCAAGGTTTTCTTGTGTGAAGTATCATTTTGTTACGCTATTTTCATAATAGCCAGATTTAATTAAGTTTTTAAAATTTAACACGTGAAAGACACATAATACGTTTTCCGAAGTTATACGAGTATAGTGTTAAATGTTGTGTAATCAAGATGTATTTTTTAAATTAATTCATACAGTAATTTTTAAGCACTAAAAGATCTGTATATAGAAATTTTGAATTGTAGATAACATTCTGTATAGGAGAGGGAATCTGAGTTTTTACTCTCTTTCTCTCATGACTGATGAGCAAGTCTAAGTTGATTTTGAAATACAGCTCATAATATTCCTCAATATTTTAAAGATTAAAACATTTTATTTGAAAATGTTTCCAAATTGAAGGTTCTATTATCTAAATAATAAATAAATATCATAATATAAATATTTATGGAGACATATGTACTTTTCACTTATCTTTTTATGTTACTACAGCATTTAAAGATAAGGATAAAAATTGACATGTGATTTAACGAAATCCCAATGATTTCGTGAAATATCTGTATTTGAATTAAAGTAATAAAGTATGATATGTACTTCCTTTAACACTGTAGTGTATTTTATTTGATATGTATATGTAAACAATATATTTCCATGACTGAAAACTGAATTCAAACTTTATTTATAGAACATTGTTCGTTTTCTACTTGTTTGATATCTCGTAAGAATTTGTTTCACCCCTCGATATGAGTGGACTCGTCTATGTAGTTTATATATATATATATACATATATATATATATATATATATATATATATATATATATATAGCCTACATATGCACCCCTATGTAATAATGTGATCATCTGATCACGTGTAACGTAACCACATTCTCTGAGTACAAATTACCTCGAGTGACGTCAGAGTTTACTGCAATGTAGGAGGCTCCGGATTTACTGGATTTATAATAATCTAATAAATAGTCTTCCGTTTACATGGTGCCACGACTGATGTCAGAGTTTACGTAAAAAACGTTTCATGTCAAAACGTTATAATTTTTCGTTGTAGGTCGAGTATAAATGTTTGACGTAAAGAGAATGTTGGAGCCGTTTTCGAGTAAATAGTTTTTTTTAATAAAGTCTCATTTATTCTTCTATAAAAATTTATGTCTAACATGCACCATTTCCGGTTTAAATAAGTAGTAGATGTACAATATAAAGAAAATCTGCCAAATAGATTATTATTGAAGACAGAAAGCCCGAAAACTATTTTTTTTGGGTATCCGGAATGCTTAAAACTTGTATTCTCGTGAAAATCTCGAAATAAATTTTTATGTGGCTTTACAATAATTTTTATTATTTGTTGTCATAAAGTGAAAATAAAGAAAAGCAAATATTCGTTTAGATTTAGATATTTGTGATTTACTTTCACCATGTATGATTTGAGATTTTATATTTGCATCAATGAATGTACTTAATTTTAAGTTTTCATTACATTTAACAAGCATTTTACCGACCCGTAGACGTAGCATCGAATTTATATAAAAACATATGTTGATAAATTTCGTATTGAGACTCGTGATCCGAAATTAAGCTCGGACAAGGGTTTGAATATTATTATAATGTCGGTTACCTTGCTGGGTTTTTCAGAGATTTTCCATCACTGTTGGTACACCGTAATTAAATAGCTGTTCACTCTTTCATGAAATGTATATATAAACATATAAACGAATCTTAAGTCAATATAGTATCTGTGGGAAAGTGGAGGATTGTTTCAGGAATTCGATAAAATGTCATTCTAGTATTAATTTCTTAAAAGAGGTTAATACTAGAATGGGATGAATACGATATTTCAATAAAAAGAAGAACTCTAAGTTCCCGCTAAATATGTGTAGGAATAGACTATGTTTATGGATACATTGTCAGTATGCGTCCATACGGATATTTAACTGCATACAAATATCTTTACTACAATATGTTGCTGGTGAAATTTGAAGCTGCTCGTATTTTATATTAGGTAGACTGTAGTTCATTCTCTCAAATTTCCATCCCGTATAATGTTACTATAAATACACGCCCGAGGACTTCGATTCTTATGAAATGCTTTCATGAAATAATATATGATCCGGAATATATTAACCGTATTTCAAGAGAACCACAGAGCGGATGTAACGTTGCTCTGGTGTTATTTTCATGCCAAGTTCTCATCCTATACTACTATATTATTTTAATAAGAAGAATGTTATTGTATAGGAAACCACATGTTTGTCGTAAAATTGGCTGCAGTAAAATGTTTCCCTTGGGGTGGACAAAGGAAGAGATGAATCTCGCATAGGAATGGGCGGTTATAGAAAGTATCAAAGACTTGGTGCTTCTGATATTACAGTCCGGGAGAATTACTACCAAACTTTATAGATACGGGGATTGCCCCCGGCTTCATGCATTTCACGCTAGGAGAAGGATATGCATGGAATTATTCATTCTTGATGGCATAGACTAAATTTAACAGTTTAATTCTTTTCAGAATATACTGTCCTTTCTCTTAAACGACATTTAGCACTAACTCGTTCAGAATGTGATCTTAACACTTAATTTTAAAAAGTTTCCAAGAGAAGCTTAAATTGTAGATGAAACACAGGAAACAGAAAGTTTCGAAGATTGAATCTACCGTCATTTTCTTGGAGAAACAACGGATGTCAATAAAAGATTACATTCTTTAATACATGCATTACACGGGAATTGAATAAAAGTATATTATAATATTTCAATATTATAATAATAGATAATTAAGTCATGAAATTCTTATAGATTATTTCTTTTAAAATTCAAATATTTTCCAAGATTGGAGTCTAACTCTGAAATCTGTAACTCAAGGATCTAGTACTAAAATAACAATGAACAATACTTCAAATTTCCAATCATACTTCTAAGCACATCATGTCCCTGCATGACATCATGATTTAGACCAGAAGTGCTCACGGTATGCAGGAATCGAGCGAGGTGGCCATGTATTGGGCAGGCGAGGAGTTCAGTGGCGGCCATCCAATTGCTATTCTTCTTTTTTCATTTTTTATTTCACTTTTTGTTTTCCATAGACCTTACATTAGCATTGAAGCTTTAAGATGTGGAACAAGTCAAAATTTTACAAGATTACAATTTTTGGCGAGATAAAGTGAGGTGAGACCGAGGACTCGCCATAGACCAACCGGCATCCGCCCCATGGCTGAGGAAAACCTCGAAAAAAAAATAAACCTGGCAATCAGACCAAACGGGGATCCAACCCAAGCCCGAGCGCAGCTCCGGATCAGCAGGCCAGAGGGTCTGCCGACTGAGCTACTTTGGTGGCTCTACAAAAAATATATAGTACATAGCAATCAGATTATTAAATTCACAAATCTAAACAATTATTCATCAGTTGAGGGATAAGCTATAATATATAGAAAGTAAGTTAATTAAATTTAAAAACATAAACAAATTAATTAGTTGAGATATACAACAACTGATAATACGTATCAAGCAAATTACTTCAAATTACAAGCATAAACAATTCATCAGTTGAGTTATACAGTCTACGTAAAGATTAATTTTTGGTCCTACAGAATTTATCTGTTATGGTAACAATTGTAATTGGAGGGGTATTCGATCCGGTGCTATGGATTGAACTTCGGCGTAGCTCAATGGTTAAAGCGCTTGGTACTTAGAACCAAGGATCCGGGTACAATCCTCGACGCCGGAGCGAATTTTTCTCCTCCAATTACAAATGCGTTATACAGATTACTATTCTATTTAAAGCGTGTACAATTCAGCAATCAAGCTATACAAAAATATG